>NC_091164.1:11880463-11933961 GCF_040958095.1 Procambarus clarkii
TGAAGCTTCTACTTCATCACAAGCTGTGCACGATACATGGTCATCCTCTGGATGCTCATCATGGTATGCTGTAGTACTGCTTTCTGGGTGGATAGCATCACCCTTGGGAACACAAGCAGGAGAACAGCTTTCTGGGTGGACAGCATCACCCTTGGGAACACAAGCAGTAGAACAGCTTTCTGGGTGGACAGCATCACCCTTGGGAACACAAGCAGTAGAACAGCTTTCTGGGTGGACAGCATCACCCTTGGGAACACAAGCAGTAGAACAGCTTTCTGGGTGGATAGCATCACCCTTGGGAACACAAGCAGTAGAACAGTTCTCTGTGTGGATAGCATCACTGTTGGGTGCACAAGCAGCATGAACAGCTCTCTGGGTGGATATCATCACCCTTAGGAGCACAAGCTGTACAACAGTTTTCAACTAGAGTTTCTGAACTATTTGTGACTGTTGATTGATTAGAATTTATTGAAGCTGGAGACTTCGTAGAATTCAGAGTGCAGTGCTTAGAAGTAATCACTCTTTGGGCTCCAGAACAGGTGGTAATATTACATTCCGAACAAGTCAGTATTTGGAGATTCAGAACATTTGGTTGTTAGTGGTTCAGTAAAACACTTTACTGGAGTTCCATAGCAAGTAGTAGGTGAAGACTGATCGCAACTAGCAGCTGTCTGTTCAGAGCAGCCAAAGTCAGGGCAACCAGTCGATGATATATCAGAGCAATTCATGGTTGGCGACTTGGAATAGTCATCTGATGAAGATTCAGCACAGCTTGTAGTGGAAGTGTTAGGAGAGTTAATGGCAGGAGAATTTGTGCAGCTAGTTGAAGCTCTAGAACAATAATTATTAGCAGTAACAGATTCAGAACAATCAGTAACAGATTCTGAGACAATAAGAGCTGTGTGTTTCAAGTAATTAGTAGCTGGAGATTCAGATGAAATTGTTACAAACGGTTCACGAGTCAACATAGGCTGGGATTCTTGACTGCTTGTATCGGTGAGTCTATCAATTGTGAGAAGATTTTGGATACTTTGATAATTTGTGGGAGTACTTCCTTTGGGTGAGATTACTGGGTAGGAAACTGGTAAAGATTCAGAAGAAGACTGGCTATTTTGAGTCAGAAATCCTGTTGTAGAAGAGCTTTTTGCATCAGATAGTTGACTGTTTATGCAGCTACCAAATGCTTCTTTTTTAACTGCTGTGATGTGATTTTGAGACAGTTGCGCTTCAATTGGAGTCTCCCCAACACCAGGAGTACAGGCTTCATCTCTACTGGATCCTACAGGGGATGGGACCTCTTCCTTGATTTCTTGCTTAATTTTAAAAGGTACAGGTAAACACTGAAGATCCCCTTGAGGCCGAGATCTCGGTAAAGGCAGCTCCAAGTCAGGTTCTTCTTCTGAATGGGATGTAACATTGATTGGTTCAATGGATTCTGAGTGAGGAGTGGGTGAGCCTGTGGCCACCAACGCTTCACAACCCCGTGTCGAATAATGTGCCTCTAAACCAATACCCTTTTCCACACTAGTAACAGGAGCTGTCGGTAGGACTGAAAAAGTTGTTGTGAGGTCGGCAGGTGCAGTAAGGCTATTGGTCAGAGTTGTAGTTAAAGTAGCAGCTCGAGTTGACGTGAGGCTAGAGCCAATGGTTGTAGACGATTGGTGTGTGTAAGGAGGAAGGGAGTATGGTCCAGGATGGGTAGACTGTGGACAATAATATGGAAGAGAAGATCGAGGAGGATATATGAACGATGGAGGAAGATGACGTAGGCCAGTAGGCAAAGCTGATGACAGGTTCATTTCACTTCCAGGTGGTGCAGCCCCTTGGCCAGGAGGCGGCACACTGACTGGACGGCTTTTGGGATCTTCTTCAGGTGTTCCTGGTGTAAGTGGGTCTTCTCTCTTGATGGAAGGAGGGTTTGAGGCATGGACGGGTGGGTGTGGGTGGGAAACATGCAACAGAGCAGTGTGTGCATGGAGAGCACGATGGTAATGAGCATCAGGAAGCAGTAGCTGTTGGGGTGGTAAAACCACGGGAGAAGCAGCTGCTACACCTCCATATCCTGCCCAAACATAACTGTGACCACCATGGTCTGTGGAACAGAAATAATAATCACTCGGGGTATTGCTTCACAATTAATAAAGCACAAAAACATTATTGATAAATTTGTTCATGAACATGTTCAAACAAATATTTAAACTTATACTAAACCATGGAATAAATATATCCCAAGTATTAATAAAACAAACGCAAGTTGTATGGCAATATTAATATTAAATGAAATTTAAACGTTAAAGTAGAGTGCACCAGTCTTCTTCAGATACCTACCTGGTATTGCATGTGGGTGTGGCAAGAGATAGCAGTGACCACTCAAGGGGTCTCTGGCAAACTGGTAGCCCAAACCCATTCCTGCCCCGACGCCAGCATCCACTCCAACACCTGCCAGTTCATCATCAATGTTTACATATCCCTACAAAGACTGAATAAAATATAAGACTCAGACACTTCAGATGTACAATATCCAAATAAACAATACTTGCTTTATTATGAAAGAAATTATAACCGGTGAGATTTTAGCTCATTCGTAATAGCTACTGTGCATAGACAAAAGCAATATTGCCCAGTAACATCTTCATTTGGGCATAAAACTTGTAAAGGCACTGCAGAAATCTTTGGCCCAGGAAAATCATACAAGTACGTAGTCTGGCAGGGTCAAATAAAAATTTAGTAGTCTACTCTAAGTTACACGGCTCCAAAGCCCGCGCGTTTGATTAGTGTTGCTGGCTCTTTATTTATTTAATGGTTAGCTCTACTCATTACTTATCCAACAGATGGATAGTGTTGCTGATTTCTTACCAATGAGATGGATAGTGCTGCTGGCACACTACATGCTCACCTAACTGCTTGCAGGACTGACCTTCATCTCTTTTGGTCCTGTCTCTCAAAATTCAAATGGCAGGTAATTACCTAAGTGCAGCTACAGGATGAGAGCTACACATGTGATGTCCCGTCTTCCCAGCACTCTTTGTCATGTAACGCTTTGAAACTACAGATACTGATGGTTTTGGCCTCCACCACCTTCTCACTTAACTTGTTTCAACTGTACTCACCTATTTGTGCTTGCCAGGGTTGAGCTTTAGCTCTTTGGTCCCAGTTCTCAACTGTCAATCAACTGGTGTACAGATTCCTAAGCCTACTGGGCTCTTATCATATCTACATTTGAAACTGTGTATGGAGTCAGCCTCCACCACATCACTGCCAAATGCATTCCACCTGTTAACTACTCCTGACACTGAAAAAGTTCTTTCTAACATCCCTGTGGCTCATTTGGGTACTCAGTTCCCACCTGTGTCCCCTTGTTTGCGAATCACCAGTGTCTACCACTCTGTTTGCAAAAGTGACCTTTATGATTTTTGGGGAGAGCTTGTTTCCTTAGTTTGGACCTATGTCCTCTTGTTCTTGAGGTTGCCGTTTTAAAAAATGGTTCATTGTTAATTTATCAATTTCTATTACTATTATATAAGTAGTATTTATACAGAGAACACTGTATAAACATCAGAGGTGTTTGTGTGCAAATAATGATTTTTCAGCTGATAGTTTTTTATCTAGAACTACCCCCCTAGATCTCTTTCTTTATCAGAATTCTTAAAAGCTTTTTCACATAACTTCTAGGTTGTGTGTGTGGCACAGATTATCAGGCTAACATGTGCTCACCATGCCTGCCATTCCAGGCAGGTCGTGCCATATGGACAAGTCTCCTTACACCCATTGCCTCTTGCTCACCTAGCAGTGATTAGGAGCCTGGGTGTTAGTCGACTGTTGTGGGTCTCATTCTGGGAAATGATCAAATTCTGCATATATCCCAGGCATACTCGAATTTCCCACAAACAACGCATACCTGGAGTATACCTGAAGAGGGTTTTGGGAGTTCTTCTACTCCCCGAGCCCAGTATGGGGCCAGGCTCAACTTGTGGTAACTTGGTCTAACAGGATGTTGCTTGGAGCGGCCCGCAAGCCCACATATTAACAACAACCTGATTGGTCCGGCACTTCTTGCAAGAACCTGTTCAAGTGCCTCTTGATTACATCCACCTTCGATCTGGCAATATTTCTAATGCTTGCTGGGAGGGTGATGAACAGCTGTAAAACCCCTGATGTTCAGACAGTATTCTCTGATTGTGCCTATGACACCTCTACTCCTCACTGATTCTATTCTGCATTTCCTTCTGTACCTTTCGTTCCGGTATGTTGTTATTCTACTGTGCAAATTTGGGACCTGGCACAGCATGAGGAAAAAGTAGCCAAAACGCTAACACTTAAAGTGAAACATGCTGCAAGGCAAAGAAACTTAGAGTCGCAAAGCTACTACAAAGACTGGGCCGGAAGGTCCCAGAATCCAAACAAGGGTTCACGCCTGAAGTCAAAGGGTGAATTCATGCCTAAAGTCAAAGGGTGAATTCACGCCCAAACACGTTAACTCTCTAGACAATAAGTCAGTATGTCACAATAACAATGAATAACACTGCTGAAAATTAGCAATGTTATTTGCCAATTCACAATAACATTGCTGAAAATTAGACACCCAAGCCACAAATCTGAAAACAAAGGACAACTACAGTACAGGTAATGACATTTTGGTCTGCCTTCTTAATTATACAACTTTATAATGGTCCAGGATGGACCGAAATGTCATCAATTCCTTTATTTTCAGATACTATGAGTTGGGTGTCTCCCAAGTTCTATTTATCCACTTCACTGCATAGTACATTGCATTTGTTCAATATTCTGTATTTTGAATATTTCTGGAATTTCTTGGGTGATTATATTTGCAAGTTTACATTTTACCTAATTTACATATTAACACTTTCAGCGCTCTCGGCGCTCAAAAAAAAAAACAATACCCCAGATGCTTTCGGCACTTCGCGCGCCTACGTGGTAAAACCGAAAAGTGTACACTCTTTTGACTGTCCTGACAATAATTGAAGGCGCACGTATTTAAATTTGGTATCACTGTGTTCGCAATGAAATTGTCTATAAGAGCATACCTATAAAATGCCGCCCAAGCATAAGGAGTATCAACACCAAATAAAAAACTATGCAGATCACTCGCCGAGAGCGCCAAACAGCAACATAATGTTTCCACTCTCTTAATGGTTGCGAAGCCTACAGTTGTCCTACATCGCTAATTTTGGTATCATTGGAATCGCAATAAAATTCTCTACACGGACATATGCATATGAATGTTTAATATAGGTAATTGCCCACCCGCAAGAGTGTGTGAAGTGGAGAGTAGTTAGCCGCGAGCGCACTAGCGAAAACACAGGGGGGAAATCATGCTTGGAAAGTTTATACGTTTCCTGACCCTACTTTTCTATGTACGTATTTCTTTTTTATACCAATGTGTTCGCAATAAAATTTTCTATAAGATGAACTGTATAACATTTGTACAAAGCATGTGTAAGAGAAGCGCCAAATATAGAACCACGTCGCTCAGTATGCGTTCGCGGCAGAAACGAACGCATTGTTTTCGTTCGTTTGATGTTTGTCATGTTTATACTTGTTGAAACATTTTATAATTTGTACGACAGTGATCACAGTAAAATTCCCTACACAGACATATACATAACACATACAAATATTTCCCACGTGTTGGATATATCAACGGCTAAAGGGAACCCACTGCCACACGCTCGCCACACCCCCAAACATACTTTGTGTATTTTTTTTTTTACTCATAGAAGTTTATGTGATATAATATTCATTCTGGTACCAAACAATTCGCAAATAAATTCTCTACAAAACAAAAGTATCCCCATCCATTTCGGTTAAAAAATGGAATTTATAGAAATATTTTTTCGATGGACGAGAAAAGTAGGCTGTTATGCGGAATCGTAAGAAAAAACGGCGACGAGTTATCTCTAATCTAAAGCGCGAAAGTGTTAACATACATCCCATGTATGTAAATATGTAAAAATATGTAAAATATATATTATTGGCAGGTTCGAAGTTCATACTTTGTTTGATTATCTTGGTTTACCTGTACTACAGTATACCAAATGCAGCATAATAGAGATATGAACATTGTGTGAGGAGCCTGTTTTACACTTTCCAATTTCAGAATTGTTTTTAAATACTGTATATGAATGACAAAATACTAAAAAAATTGTTCACGACCTTTGTGAGACCAAAGTTTGAATATACAGCTGTTGTATGGTGCTCATATCTTATTAAGAAGCACATTAACAAACTGGAAAAGGTGCAAAGACATGCAACTAAATGGCTTCGGTAACTGAAAGGCAAGAGCTATGAGGAGAGGTTAGAGGCATTAAATATGTCAAAGCTAGAAGATAGAAGAAAGAAAAGAGGTGATATGATTATTACATAGAAAATAGTAATGGGAATAAACAAAATTGATAAAGAAGAATTCTTGAGAACTGGAACTTCAAGAACATGAAGTTTTAAACTAACTTAACAACACTGCTGGAAAAATGTTTTGCAAATAGAATGGTAGACGGTTAGAACTAATTAAGTGGTTGAGGTGGCTGAGGACAAAACTGTAAGTAGTTAAAAATGTTATATGACAATGAGTTCTGGGAAGACTAGACACTATGAGCATAGCTCTCATCCTATAACAACACTTAGGTAATTACACTTGGGTAATTACTCTTATGTTTCCTCTTTGCTGATAGATTTAGGTGGAGATCTTACAGATTCCTGTTGTTGCTCCGTCACCGCCTTTTGTGTCAGATTTGTTTGTTCGTCTGGATCTGTGCTTACAACTAGATGGATCTGTGATCCACTTAACTCATTACCTCCCTTTAAAACTATTTTGATTTTATAGTCCATTTGTCCCTCCGCATACCCGGGTGTTCTTTACATTTTGGTTTGCATTTCTCTGAAATTTCTAAGCATGCAGTAATGAGGAAAATCCTATGCACTGCAGAAGAAATATTTTATGAAAATGCAGTTACTGTGCAGTATTCTCATTGTAAATCCAGTATAGCGAGTTATCAGCCATTCCTTTCCCTTAAAGCAACTGGAAGATTGACATTTAATGTGTGTGACTGCAGAAAAAAAACACAATTGACAATTTGGGCACTTTTGTTGCATTTCATACAAGATATGGCTATGGCTATAGTTGTTTTTTCCAAATTATTATATATATATATATATATATATATATATATATATATATATATATATATATATATATATATATATATATATATATAATTTATATATATATATATATATATAAATATATATATATATATATATATATATAATATAAATATATATATATATATATATATATATATATATATATATATATATATATATATATATATATATATAAATAATTGCTGTGGCCCTCCGCCTTGCTGCCCCAATCCACACCAGATATAGGTGTATTTGCGGCGAGGTGGTGGCTGACAGGTACGGTCACCATGGCCTACTCTGCCAAAGCACAGGGGGATGGCACTCGAGGCACAGTGAAGTTAACGACATCATCAAGAGGAGCCTCACCACAGCTGGATGCCCAGCTGAAAGAGAGCCCTGTTACCTAACGCCCCGTAACTCTGATGCTCTTATTGGTCGCCCGGATGGTATCACAGTGAACCCCTGGAAGAATGGCAAGCAGTTGGTATGGGACTACACGTGCGTATCAACCCTGGCTAACACCTATATTAACCTCAGTGTTGCACAACCAGGTGGCGCTGCCACCCACAGGGAAGCAGCCAAATCCCGTAAGTATAGAGAACTGGATCACCACTACAATTTTGTCCCCATTGCTTCTGAGACGCTCGGCGCCTGGGGTAAAAGTGCTACCAGTTTTTTGAAGGAACTGGGTTCTAGGCTCATTGAAACAACAAGGGACCAGAGAGCTGCAAGCTTTCTTTTCCAGCGCCTCAGTGTGGCGATACAGAGGGGAAATGCGCACTGCATCCAGGGTTCCTGCCCGCCATCTGAGGAGCTGGAGGAACTCGACAACCTATGACAACCATCTTTGTAACCCATATGTAACTCCTTTTTTGTAACAAAGTTCAAATAAAGTAAATATATATGTGTACATACAAAAGAATGGGGGTGGTAGGAGAAGATAATATTAGTGTTCAGTGAGAAACCACAAGGTCTCCTCTGAATACTTTTTATTTTCTTCTCCGAGGCTATGGGTCCCCACATTGGCACCAGAGGTGGTACCCTCACAAACTATTTTATATATATATATATATATATATATATATATATATATATATATATATATATATATATATATATAAATATACAGTATATAAATTATATATATATAATATATATATTATATATTAGAATTAAATTATGAGAAAATAAATACTGCAGTTTGATTCTGCCATACCCCATGGATCTTACTTAAGATTGTAATGATTCTTACCAGAAAACTGACTCTGGGTCAGCCAAAATGGTGCTGTTGGAATTCCAGGAGTGCATGGTGTTGGAGGAAGCGGCCAGTGAGTGGGCATAGTGGTTCCTCCTGGGGAACTACCCCCAGATGTTAATGGTCCAGTCAGAGGATCATCTTGTGGCCGTGATTCCTGACGCTGACGGGCATGAGCAATACCCACTGGAATACCTCCTCCAGCTGAAAATATAGTATAGATCATTGAAGCAACAGAAATAGCATTATGTACGGTATAAATGCATACTGTACTGCACTACAAACAATATAGAGATAATATACATGTGAAAACTTTTGAAAAGTATGTAATGTCACCTGTTACAGTAACAGTAGAACGTTCTTCAGAGCGCACAGTTTTTCGAGACGTTCGAGTCGAATCGCCAGCAGCAGCAGTGGCAGGGGGAGCCACACGGGGAACAGCCAATTGTGTTAATGCCACAATTGGTGGGCATGAGCTTGGTGTTGCATCACCTACTGAGATTGGTGTATTAGTAGGTGATAAGGAAGGTGTAGGTGAAAGAATATGGGAAGGTATAATTAAGGGTGAAGTGTGAATTCTTGTTCGGCGTTCCTGGGCATATGCCTGCAGAAGGCCAGGAGTGGTACGTGAACATTGATCACCCATCAGAGGAGCTAAACGATTTCTTTTTGCTTCTTCACTGCCATCACTTGGCGCTTTTAGTCTTTCAATTTCCCCTACATTACCTCGTGTGCTTGTTTCTTCTGTACCATCTACGGAAATGCAAAGACGAAAAGAAAAATCAATAACTTTAAAGAAATAAAAGTTGTCGAAAAAATGTGAAAAAGTATCAAATAAAACAGTAGGGATACCTCACTTTCATTTAAAAAGCAACAATTAACATTCATACTAACACTAGTTTGTACAATATATATGTGAAATTATAGGTACAACATGCTGCTATTAGCAAACTAAAGTGAATACCATCAAGTAACTGAATATCAACAAAACAGAGAAAGCATGCAGGTAAAAATTAATTCCTACTTAAGCAAGCTAAGACATAGGATACATTGTCAGAAGACAACTGAACATGATGAAGATAATACGGAGAAAAGCACTAAAAAAGGTGATCGAGTATATTCTTTTTATCAGCTAGACCTCCACTCAGGTCGGGTGCTGGAAAGTATTTATTAGCCAGCCCATACTTTGGCTGAGTTACTATTGCTGGATATCTGTGATTTACATGAAATTTTAGAAAACAAAAAATGACTGAGGAGTGATAGAAATGCATTCGTGCAATTCATAATGTACAAGATGTAAAATGACTGAGGAGTGATAGAAATGCATTCGTGCAATTCATAATGTACAAGATGTAAAATGACTGAGGAGTGATAGAAATGCATTCGTGCAATTCATAATGTACAAGACACAGGAATAATTACAGGAATACTATAACATAGGGCAACCTCTAATATCCACACTTCTTTATAACACGGTCTACCTATGTACAGATTTCTCTCTCCAATCCACTATCTGGACTTTGGATTTTAAATCAGCAGTAACATCATATAGATGTCACTGCATCATATCTGGAAAAATAGTTATTTCCAGATCATTTTTGCTCACTATTTTCACTATTCTTGTTCTTTTCGAAGTAAATTTTTTTACTGGCCAAATACTGTAGTATAAATGGTAAAATACTGTATAATCAATATACAGTACTGTATATAATGTATTATGCAGAGGAAGCCCAGTTAATGGTCACATTCATACTATGTGATCTAATCTGTGCAGGCAGCACTTGCTCAAAGAAATATTGATGTATTTTTCTTTTGATATTTAACCGAGTAGAAAAAACACTCTGCTAGCAACAGTAGTCTTGCTAGACTCTGTAGGCAGATGAATATGTATAATAAAATAGAAAAAAAAGAGAATATCATACAGTATACTCTTGACATACAAGTGATCATAGCTGGGTGTGGGGATGCCGACACGCAAGTTAGCCATTGGACTGTTTGACAGGGAAAAAAAAAAATAGCTCAGGTGGTAAAAAAAAAAAGATTGAGAATGAAATTGTCAATGGCTCAACTATTTATGAATTGGGTCAATCAATTTACAAGTAGTATACTGTTGTGAGCAATAAGACTCATCATGATGATTATATGGGTAAGCAAAGATTCAGATTTTATTTTGAGTTACAATACTATTATACAGTCTAAGAAAATACTGGCTTATGTGTGATTTGTGTTTAAATATATACAGAGATGTGTTCTATCATTTGCTATAAAAAAAATGTTAAAACATTTGCTGATAGCAAAAAAAAAAAAATTGAAATCTAGATTATTTGCAAATCCAGATCAGGTCAGGAATGATACAGTCAGGGTTTTAGAGTTGCCACTGCATAGTTATATACAGCTATTAAGGGCTTATATCAAGCCAAGAATTACCATGCAATATGCTTAGTACAGTACTTTGATTTTACAAAGTTATCCAGTGTCGCAACATTGGATAAGAAATTTACCATGAAAATGATAGTCCATTTTTTTGTATTTTTTAAGCAAACTAATGCTAAGGACAGCATTTGTAGATAAAAGAAGAAGCATAGAGTTAAAATTACCTGTACTGGAATAGAGAAGGGCCATCAGAAGTGACGAAAAATTACTACACAGAAAGCTACATGCACATGCCGAGTCATAATAAAAATAAGAGCAGTTTGAAGTTGAAAGTGTGATAACACAAAGGGTAGATAACAAGTAATTTATTAATCAGCAGATAACATAAGGTAATCAAATCAGAAAATAATTGGAAAAAGTTGACATTATTGCAAAGCATTGTTGACATGCTGTCTGTACCATATGATGGAATTTTATAATACAGTACTTTATAATAAATACTTATAATACTTTTTCCCAATAATTTTCCAATGTAATGTCATTTGTTAAAATAATAATTGACTCAGCTGAAGTTTTTTAGAAGGGAAGTACAGTAGCAGAATGTGAAACATGATTACGAGATATGCAGTCAGTGAAGATCAAGCCATTCAAGAGTTTATGGAATGCAGTACAGTACTTTCCCTGGAGAAGTGGGTACCAAGATATCAGTGTGTGTGTGTGTGTGTGTTTCTGACTAGCAGACATTTGGTAGGAACTTTAAGCGGTGTGATGTAAGAGGCAAGCTGAAATTATCACGAGTGTGTGTTAAGCAAGTATGGCTACTTGCCATACCTGCTTAACACACTTGCTTTCTCTGTGGGTGGAAAAAGAATGAATGAATAAAGGGAAGAATGGGGCTCACAGGTACACAGGTATGAACATTTAATGATTGACAAAACAAGATGATAAAGGAAGTGAATGAGTGGAGGGGGGGGGGGAACACTCTGAGATCAACTGTTAGATGAGAAACAATACTTGCTATAAATGATAAAATAATGTACTGTATTGTAAAATAAAACAAAAGAATACAGAAAACTACTGAAGACCTATTGGCCTATATGTAGCATTCCTAACTACTATATTCCCCCCCCCCTCCAAACTCATTCCTATAAATGTCAACCTGTGCTTGAAAGAACCCAGCAGTCCCAAGTCTATGGTGTTACCCAGTAATTTGCTCCATAAGTGAAAACCCGTTTTCAAACCAGTATCACGGCAGGTTTCTCCTGTATATAATTCTCCAATTAATATCCATTGCTTTGGAGTTCATTTTGTGTTAATGTATTTTAAAAACTTTGTTTATATAACCTTTTATCCATGTACAGTATATACTTCAATTAACAGCATGCCTTATTACTCTCTTTTTCTAGAGACAATAAATTACACTTTTTTTTTTAAATATCTCTTTATAAGACAGCTGTCTAATTCCTGAGATTAGCATTATCATCATTTTCTGTATGCTTTCAAGTGAATTAATGTTTATTCTGTAGCACAAAGACCAAAACTGAACTGCATAATCTAAATAGGACCTGACAAGGGCAAGATAAGATAATGCTGAAGAATATTATTATTTGTCTTATTCTAATACTTCTGAAACTACTGATGTATCAAAATGTGATTCTAACCCACTTTATTTTAAATATTTGTACCGTATATTAAAACTTAAGTCATAGTGTTTATATCCATCAACTTTAATGATTGAAGACTCATTTCTATTGGCAGCATTTATGAAGATTCCAAATAGCCCTAATCATTAATATCAAGAGGGAAATATAGATGGCCAAACAAAATATTGAATAACATATCACTGTAAATACA
Source organism: Procambarus clarkii (assembly GCF_040958095.1). NCBI lineage: Eukaryota > Metazoa > Arthropoda > Malacostraca > Decapoda > Cambaridae > Procambarus > Procambarus clarkii. Next base: position 11,893,107 of record NC_091164.1, read on the forward strand.
ATGTTGTATATCAATCAGTATACATTAACTATCTTCAGGTAGGTACATACTTGTATACTGCTTATCTGCATTCAGGTTCTTTTCTGCTATATCCAGTGAATCATGGCCAGTGCTTGCTCTGTGGATATGTTTATCGCTGACATGATGAGGACTGTGCTTACCCTCAAAGCCCACATTGGACTTAAAAGGAAGCCGGGTGACTGGGACCGAATTTTCTAAGCAACTGGACCGCTGGGAAATACGTGGAATTGCAAGTGATGACTGAACTTTCTGAATTTCTAAAAACAAGTTCGAGGATGGGACTGATGCCACAAGGTGGCTAGTATCTTGAGGCTTTAGAGAGATAGCAACTGAGGTGTCATGATGGCTGGGTTCACAAGGCTTCTGTGAAAATGAGGATTCTTGACTCTGATTTGCTCTATATGTGTCTTTTTCTTTTGCAGGTACATTATTAATATTAGAGGTTTCAGATTCAGGCAAACATAAAGGAGATGGTGATGTTCTGTCCATGACTTGCATACAAGTTGTTTCTTCACTAATATTTTTTGCACAAGCGAGTTTCATATTTGAAGTTCTTTGAGTGTTTTTACTGTCATATATCTGTCCACCCTTTGCACTTCGAACACCACCTTCCTTCATGTCCTTCTTTCCTTGCACCTCTTCTTTGGCACTTTTAACACTAAGGTTTATTGTCACAGCACTCTCCTGCTCAGCTGAAAAATTGGCATGGCCATTAACCTTCGAGTTGGGCAGGAGTACGTCCCTTCTACTTGGCTTTAGAGTCCGAGGACTGGTTACTGTGACCTTTAAAGTCTTATTGTCCTCACTAAGTGGAACTGGAGACTTCATTGACAGGTTATATACTTCAGGACTTTTCCCCTCAACTACACCATCGACACTACCCACGCACTTGGTGGCAGGCACAGTCGCAGGCATAGGGAGGATGGACTTGTTACAGCTGGGAGGGGGAGCCGATGCTCTCGGTGTACTGCCCAAGATTGGGGAGGACATCAGCTGTCCACTGGGTAAAATTGGTGGGAGGGCACCAGCTAATGCACCATCTGTCAAAAGAAAAACTTATTACAAAAAAGTGAATATTTTTTACTTGCTATTGCAAGTAAAATGCAAAAAGCATTTCTAACACTAGAGAAAGAATTTCAAAATACTGTGAGGGATGGGCTACTTGCAACAACTTAAAGCAATATGGCTTTTGGTTTGAAGTAGAGTACCTTTCTTTATGCGGGATATTCAAACCCCGGTAAATATAACTGATATAAACACGAGCGCACTAAATTTTGAAAAAGAAATTGAAAACATGCCCATGCACTCGGCCCCAGGTCCAGACTCATGAAATTCAATATTTATAAAGAAATGCAAAGTGCCGGTAGCACAGGCACTCAGTATAGTGTGGAGGAAGAGCTTGGACACGGGGGAGATACCAGATGCACTTAAAGTAGCAGACATAGCCCCTCTACACAAGGGAGGGAGCAAAGCATTGGCAAAAAATTATAGACCAGTTGCACTAACATCGCACATCATAAAAGTATTTGAGAGAGTGATTAGGAGTCAGGTCACCAATTTCATGGAGACCAATGACCTTCATAACCCAGGCCAACATGGATTTCGAGCGGGAAGATCGTGCCTCTCACAGCTACTTGAGCACTACGACAAAGTCACTGAGGCATTAGAAGAGAAACAGAATGCTGATGTGATATACACGGACTTCGCAAAGGCCTTCGATAAATGTGACCATGGCGTGATAGCACACAAAATGAAGTCAATGGGAATAACCGGTAAAGTAGGACGCTGGATACTCAGTTTTCTGTCAAACAGGACTCAGCGAGTAACTGTCAACCATATAAAATCTAGTCCAAGTGCAGTGAAAAGCTCTGTACCTCAGGGTACAGTCCTTGCACCACTGCTTTTCCTTATTCTCATATCAGATATAGACAAAAATACAAGTCACAGCTTCGTATCATCCTTTGCAGATGACACAAAAATCAGTATGAAAATTACCTCGGCTGAGGACATTGAAAATCTTCAAGCTGATATTAATAAAGTTTTCGACTGGGCATCAGAAAATAACATGATGTTTAACAGTGATAAATTCCAGGTACTCAGGTACGGTAAAAATGAGGACCTTAAACATAATACAGAGTACAAAACACAATCAAATGTACCCATAGTAGGAAAACAGCATGTAAAGGATTTGGGAATAATAATGTCGGACGACCTAACGTTTAAGGAGCATAACCAAGCAAATATTGCGACAGCCAGAAAAATGATAGGATGGATTACGAGAACTTTCAAATCCAGGGATCCCATCACAATGGTTGTACTCTTCAAGGCACTTGTGTTGTCCCGTCTTGAGTACTGCTCAGTACTCACTTCCCCCTTCAAAGCAGGAGAGATTGCTGAAATAGAGGGAATACAGAGAACATATACGGCACGCATAGACGCAATAAAGCACCTAAATTATTGGGATCGTCTCAAAGCCCTCCAAATGTACTCACTAGAAAGAAGACGAGAGAGATATCAAATAATATACACCTGGAAGATACTGGAGGGCCAAGTACCAAATCTACACAGTAAAATAACAACGTACTGGAGTGAACGACATGGAAGAAAATGTAGAATAGAACCAATGAAGAGCAGAGGTGCCATAGGCACAATCAGAGAACACTGTATAAACATCAGAGGTCCGCGGTTGTTCAACGTCCTCCCAGCAAGCATAAGAAATATTGCCGGAACAACCGTGGACATTTTCAAGAGGAAACTAGATTTATTCCTCCAAGGAGTGCCGGACCAACCGGGCTGTGGTGGGTATGTGGGCCTGCGGGCCGCTCCAAGCAACAGCCTGGTGGACCAAACTCTCACAAGTCGAGCCTGGCCTCGGGCCGGGCTTGGGGAGTAGAAGAACTCCCAGAACCCCATCAACCAGGTATCAACCAGGTAACCTTAACCATAGGTAAAGGGAACTACAGTAGTTTACCCCTATACAGTATACAGTACTATTTTCAGTTATATTGAAAGTAATTACCATCATGCATTTTAAAATTTAAATTTCTTATGTACTAGATAACATAAATCTAAAATCTTAGTGAATGTTAAACCTACCATTTAAAAACAAAAACCCCAGGTATTCACGTAGTAGGAACACATGCTGTACATGGTCAAGGTTCTAGTGCTATCTATGCTGAAGAACTCAGCATTATGTAAGCTTTGTTACTTTCTACAACATTAATACAAGATGGTTCCTCCTAAAGGTAAGCGTGTACTGAATATGTTTAGTTTTAAATGTCTGAGAAATAAATATTTATCTTCATATAAGCCATGTTTAATATAAAGCACAGTAATGCAATTGTTCTGAAATTAGTGTAAACACAGTTGCATGCACAGATTTGCATCTTTGCATAAACTCTCAAATTTTGTATTTCTATAATTTAGAATGTGGGATACAGTATTTAATATTTTATATTTACACACATTCCATATAGATTTTATGAATTTAAATTTGATGATTTTATGTACAAATCAATATTTACCAAATGCATAAATTAAGAGCAATTTATTGCCAATCAACAAAAATCTAGATTTATGTTCAATAACATCCAAGATTAACCAACATTAATAATAGTCAAGAAGTTTACTTATGGATTCAGAACAACATTTTACTATACGCTATTATTTCTCTCTATAGTAGTTTGTTATTAAAAAAAAAAAAAAATTACACCCACGGCAAAAAATAAATAATTTTCAGAGAAAACACAAAAAGGAAAAATATTACTTTAAGTACTGTATAGTACTGATCAAAGGCTTCCCAAGGTTTACGAGGAAAATTCATTTACCTTTTAGTAAAAAAAGGTATTAGTAGCAAACTCACAAACACTATATAAATATAGTGTAAATAACACGCGGGACTTGCAAAATGAGACTTACTAAGTATATTACTTAGGAATTATTAACCTTGTGAAGGTTGGGTGAAGGAATAGTTTTGGTTTAAAATAGAGAAAATACTTATGATAACTGATGAATTAAATGTTACAGAACTTTATTATGCATAAGGGGAAAACAGCTGAAAAAATTTACTAAGGAAATTCATTTTTGTTTAGCAACTCTACTAAAAAAGCATGACATTATATATATTATATATATATATATATATATATATATATATATATATATATATATATATATATATATATATATATATATATATATATATAATTTTATGTACGTTTTAGTTCTATACATAAATATATAATTAATTAATTTGAAATATCATGGAATCTATATATCTAACAATGAGAGAAAAAAAGGTATAAAAATAAAGAAAGAAAATGATAAAAATACATAAATTAAAAAACAAAAAATGGCAGGCCACGAAGACAGAAAAATAGGGAGATAACAAAAAAAAGTTGGGTGTAACCTTTCTGTTGGACGCATAACGCATGGAGCTGCGCTAGGACGGCATGCGTAGGCACAACTCCTGCCATGGGCGCGGTGATGGGCGGCGGGGCGGGTGGTGACATGGGCGGCGGGGCGGGGTGGTGGTGATGGTGGTGGTGGCTGCCAGGTGGTGGTGGGGTGGTGGTGGTGGTGACGGTGGTGGCCGTGGCTGACACCGCCAGCAGAGAGTATAGTCCTGCGTATGGCCCCAACCCTGCAAGAATACATACATATACACGCTGTTAGATGTCTTAGTGGGAGGGTTTTATACAGCCCCCAACCCTGCAAGAATACACAGTATACATATAGTTTATACAGCCCCAACCCTGCGAGAATACACACAGTATACATATAGTTTATACAGCCCCAGCCCTGCAAGAATACACACAGTATACATATAGTTTATACAGCCCCAACCCTGCAAGAATACGCACACAGTATACATATAGTTTATACAGCCCCAATCCTGCAAGGAATACACACAGTATACATATAGTTTATACAGCCCCAACCCTGCGAGAATACACACAGTATACATATAGTTTATACAGCCCCAACCCTGAAAGAATACACACGGTATACATATAGTTTATACAGCCCCAACCCTACAAGAATACACACAGTATACATATAGTTTATACAGCCCCAACACTGCGAGAATACACAGTATACATATAGTTTATACAGCCCCAACCCTGCAAGAATACACACAGTATATATATAGTTTATACAGCCCCAACCCTGCAAGAATACACACAGTATACATATAGTTTATGCAACCCCAACCCTGCAAGAATACACACAGTATACATATACTTTATACAGCCCCAACCCTGCAAGAATACACACAGTATACACATAGTTTCAAGACTACATAGTTTCAAAGCGTTATACGACAAAGAGTGCTTGGGAAGACGGGACACCACAAGCGTAGCTCTCATCCTGTAACTACACTTAGGTAATTACACAGTCCCATGTCTCAGTAGGAGTATTATACACGGCCCCTGTGTATGGCCCCCAACCCTACAAGAATACACACAGTCAAACCTCTAAGAGTACTTACTTCCAAAAGTTGTTAAAAGGAGTACAACGTTTGGAATACAAATTTACAACCTATTTATGTAACAATACCTAAAACTGCATTTACTTGCATAATACACATGTAATACTATCCACATCTGGAATGTAAAGATAGAAGTATAATACAGAAAAAATGTAAAATGTAAATGTAATGTAATAAATGAATGTAAATGAATGAATGTAATGTAATAAAAATTAATGTAATGGTAGAATAGTATAATACAGAGAAAAAAATATTACTAAATACACACTTTTATTACACACTTCACAATTGATGAAGCATGGTTATAGCCCCTGCTATAGCGTAGTCAATGATGCAGGGGCTCATTGACAACCCCTGCATCAATGCAGGGGTTGTCAATGATACGCATCAATGATACATATTAGGCTACATGGAGCTCTGGTATAATAATATGGCTTGTTGATATCTAGATTTTGTCGTTAATTTGCTCTCATCACACCTCTTAAATGCTTTACCCCATGCATTATTAGTGTAACTATACACAAAATTACAATATACATTAATATATACAGTACAGTATTCTATAGACTAAAAATGTATTAATGTATGTTTGGGGTCGGTCACAACTTTGACTACCACAGCTCGAGGGTAGGCTTTTATATGCATAGAATCATGAGATAATATTCTTATAACTTTTTGGTATCTTTGCTGTTCAGTGTTCTCTAATCGTGTCATCTTCACTGTATTTATTCAAAAATTAACATAAACTATATAATAAAATATAATATATAAACATATATTCTAGTTTAGATCTCTCCCTCTGACTGTAAAGGTAATAATGTTAGCGGAGAGCAAGAGTGATTTTTAAGAGTAAAATCATACACAGATAAATTACATTATCGTCATATATTAATTTGAACATTTCACAGGAGCCCCTGATGAGGTTTCGAACCTATGGGCTGGGGTGTCCCCCTTAGATGCACGCTCTAAACCAGTACGCCACGATTTGCTCGATTATGTCGAGGCATAGCGCGTTCATCTGGGGTATACCCAACGCATAGGTTCGAATCTTCATCACGGCTTCTGTGAATTTTCTCAGTAAAATCGTTGTGGTTACTTGTGTAAAGGAAGAAATGTATATGTTTATCTCTCAGAATGTTCGGTAATACGTTTATTGCTTGTGATGTGTATCTATGTACGTATTAACACGATGTACTGAACGGGGTGAGAATAGCTTGAGCTACCTCATCCCTTTGTGTGTATTTTACCTCAATAAACTTATTTCAATTTCAATCGTTGTGGTGGTATCCGTCGACTTAAAAGGTTCTTGTAAAATATTTTCCATAGTGATGCTAAATTTACCGTTATAACTACTGAACGTTGGGTCGTTGTACATCATTCAAATAAGTGTATTGTGGTATAAATACACACAAAGGGATGAAGTAGCCCAAGCTATTCTCACCCAATTTTAACATCAATATTTCTAGATCTTTCTTAAGTTCCTTTAAAAGCCGACTGCTCTTATATCCTGCACCCAATTTTATTCTTGTTTTCATAACCGTGCTAAAGTACTTGAAATTTATCATTATTAAATATATATATATTCCGCTACCCACTGAAACACCGTCAATAAGTGACCTCTCTTGTTTAAAAGATTGTTATCCAATCAATTGATTTACTTTATTGTGTTCTTGAAAAGCTCCCAGTATTTGTATTCCCAGTATGCTGTATAGTGTGGTATTACTGCATTTTCTTTGTGATTTCAGTTTGAATTTCTTCAGTTTTCCGTAGCGCAGGAGCTGGAACTTTGCTTTACTACATATCATAGTGTTTTCCAACCCCTATTAATAGACGTGGTTTACATTTGTTTAGAAGGTGTGTGTGTTGTAGTTAGGACTACCTATACAAATTCTGAAATGGATGGCATGGCGCTGTAGTTCGTGTATTTACATATTCGTACTTTGAAACGTGGATACAGTCTAATGTAGTTGACTTGTAGCCATGATATATACACGTGTTTCAGCCTACAGTTTAGACCTATTGTCTTGTGTATGATCCTCTGTCCTGTGTGACAGTGAATACCAGCATTATCCTCATTCTAATATGACTATTGAATTCCTCAGATTATTCAAAATTGTAATTAATTTTTGTCAGTAATAATAATAATAATAATAATAATAATAATAATAATAATAATAATAATAATAATACTGTAGTTCGCGTCGTTTTGGATATAACAATGAGGACGACTTGGAGCCAAGTACAGTATAATTGGGAACACAGCTTACTTATTTTCCAGATATCACTCAATGGCAATGACTAATAAGACATACGAACCTGGAACATACCTGGAGAGGGTTTCGAGAGTTCTTCTACTATCCTAGTCCGGCCTGGGGCCAAGTTCGACAATAGAACACAAGAAAAAGCGAAACTACAGGCGGCCTCTATTTGTCCATGCGCAGCGGCTCCTATTTTAGCCGATTTTAACATACAGTACATTGAAAAACAATCCAGCTGTCCCACGCCTATTATGTTACGGTTCTAAAATGCGCCACGAGTCCCAATTTTAATAACGATCTTCCTTAACCCATCGTCTTTAGTTTCAAGATGATTCACGAAGGCGTGCTCCAGATCTGGCATTGATGCGGGCAACTTGGGACTTGGGAACAGAAAAAAAAATAATTAAATGACACCATAAGGTATTCTACCCAGGAACACTGACGTACTAACAGACCCCTAACTGTGTTAAAGACGGAACTTGAACTTTACTACTTAAACACAAAATTAGATCTCTTCAGGAAGTGCCGGACTAACTGGGTTGTAATGGACATGTGGGCCGTTCCCAGCAACAGTCTGTTGGATCAAGCTCTCCCAACCCAAGCCTGGCCCCGGGCCGGACTTGGGGAGTAGAACAACTCCCAAATCCCACTCCAGGTAACCAAACCAATACAAAGTTAAGATAAACGACAGTTACGAATCTAATATACGTAAAAAACATACGTGAATAGCAGTAATTATACGCTACAGCTTATCATTCCCCTGAGTCTATTCGCCCTTCCTGTTCTATACATAACGACAAAGAAATTCAACGGGGTGGGCTTATGAACGTGGCGACGGCTACCCTGGTAGAGAGGAGGCTTGCTGCATGCGTTTTATCTTGTTTCTACCTCCTCTCCGTCACATATCGCGCTCACTCTCACGTTCACGCTCGCTCGCTGTGTACTCACCTATCTTCTTGAGGTTATCTTGAGATGATTTCGGGGCGTTAGTGTCCCCGCGACCCGGTCCTCGACCAGGCCTCCACCCCCAGGAAGCAGCCCGTGACAGCTGACTAACACCCAGGTACCTATTTTACTGCTAGATAACAGGGACCTAGTTGAGCTTCGGCTCTTTGGTCCCGCCTCTCAACTGACAATCAAGTGGTGTACAGATTCCTGAGACTATTGGGCTCTTCTACATTTGAAACTGTGTACGGAGTCTGCCTAATGCAACCAGGTATGATCACTGCCTAATGCATTCCATTTACTAACTACTCTGACAATGAACAAAATTCTAACGTCTCTGTGGCTCATTTAGGTCCTCAGTTTCCACCTGTGTCCCCTTGCTGTTGTAGATTCAGCTACTCTGAACAAAGTGTCAGGCAGCACGGCCTATGGTGAGCCTATAGTGGACTTAACTGACACAGGAGCCCACGTGACCCTTGTTCGTGTTCCACCCATTCTAAATAGTTTGTCCACCCTGTCAATTCCTCTGAGAATTTTGTAGGTAGTGACCATGTCTCCCCTTACTCTTCCGTCTTCCAGGGACGTGAGGTTGAACTCCCGTAGTGTGTGTGTGCGTGTGTGTGCGTGCGTGTGTGTGTGTGTGCGTGCGTGTGTGTGTGTGCGTGCGTGTGTGCGTGCGTGTGTGTGTGCGTGCGTGTGCGTGTGCGTGTGTGTGTGTGTGTGTGTATGTGAAAATATCCATCACTGTCACCTTTTGAATCTCAACCATGGCATGACAAATAACGCGACAATTCACCCCTGACATAACAAGACACAGTATACCTCAGCATCAAACCCACGTTGGACTCTGCTTAACTTGACAAAATGGCTCCGTGACTGGAGTGTCGCCAACCCAGCCCAGAACACGACACACACACATGTGACCTACTCAGCCTACAACTTCAAACAAGCACTTGACATATATAAACAAATGACAGTCACCTCAAATAACCACCCTCCTAGTAAATAGTGGCAAAGACAATATCTATATATACTATATAGATATACTATATAGAATTTAAGCCACTGTGCAACATGGGGAAAAAAATAACAGTTCTCTGATACGTTAGCACGTATATTTAAAAATATATAAAAATAAAAGTATATGTTTTGCGGAGTTTGATTGATAGACGACACAATTATTGTTCTCGTCTCTAGATGCCGACATAAAGGCTAATTTGGGGGGTAGAAATAGCCTAAGCTACTCTATCCCTTTGAGATGTATTTATTGCTTATCTCAATAAACATACTTGAACTTGAACTTGGCTAATTTGTCGATTCTTGGCCTATGACCATCCCCCCAAACACAGCACATTACTCAGCCTCCACAGGTGGTGGTGATGGTGTGACGACTGGTCAAGATTAGGACACTCCAGAGGTGGCACGGGCCTGAGTAGCCCGTAAGGGTTGTGTGCTTACCTATTTGTGCCTGCAGGATCGAGCATTGACTCTTGGATCCTGTCTTAAGAGTGTGAGTGAGTGAGTGAGTGAGTGAGTGAGTGAGTGAGTGTGTGTGTGTGTGTGTGTGTGTGTGTGTGTGTGTGTGTGTGTGTGTGTGTGTGTACACACACGTTTGCACTTGTTCGCTGACCCAGATACGACTTTCTGAATGTCGCCGGAATCAACCTATTTGAGGACCAATTGACTTAAATCTGTGCCTAAACTGCCACATTATGTCCAGGCCGGGATTCATCAACCGCAGTTAAGTATCAACTTACGAAACCTGTACATCTTTGAACTATCATAGCTGCTTTGTTTATATTTATTAAACAGTTTATGAGCTCTGAGGCACTACGGGGGGGGGGGAGGGGGTTATAAAAATAATATAACCCTGGGTTGTGACCTTTCAAAAGCTCATAATTTACTTAATAAATGTAAACAAAGCCGCCATGACTGTTGAAAGATGTACAGGTTTCGTAAGTGGTGGAGTAAATATTAGATGAATCCCGGCCGAGGTGAGCCCGTCGTACTCCCCTGGCACAGGAGATGAGCTGAAGGAAGACCCACTAAGACCCTGAACTTAGTGGGTGTCCCCCCCATTAAAGACGTCGTCTGGGAAGGTTATGGCTAAGGATGTATTTACAACTAGAGTCCCGAGGCTACACAAACACCACGCTGACTCCTCAACTCAAAGCGGCAGCTAATGGCCTTCATGAGAACTAGGAAATTGTTGTCAAAAGAGGTGACAAGTCGCTAATATGTCCTAACAAAAAGTTAAGTTAAGAGCCGCCATATATATTGTATATTATTATTGTATATTGTATAACTATATTGATAAAATAAGCCTCGTCCTCTATTATTACACCGAGTTTCAGAACTATCATGATACAGTAGCTAATATAGAGTTATCTTGAGTTGATTTCGGAGCTTTAGTGTCCCCGCGGCCCGGTCCTTGACCAGGCCTCCACCCCCAGGAAGCAGCCCGTGACAGCTGACTAACACCCAGGTAGCTATTTGCTGCTAGGTAACAGGGGCATAGGGTGAAAGAAACTCTGCCCATTGTTTCTCGCCGGCGCCTGGGATCGAACCCAGGACCACAGGCATCACAAGTCCAGCGTGCTGTCCGCTCGGCCGACCGGCTCCCTACATGTAGAGTACATTAGTTCCCTATTAGTTCCATTAGTTCCTTATTAGTTCCCCATTAGTTCCATTAGTACTATTACATTAGTACATTAGTTCCGGCTCCCTAATGTAGAGTACATTAGTTTTTTAACGCAAACGAAAGTAAACCAATTGGTTGAAACTTAATGCTAAGAGGTTCGGACTTCACCTGCCGAAATCTCTTGGAGAGTAGAACCTGGATAGGACTGGCAAGACCCACAAACCCGGAAACGAGTTTAGTCCTCTGTAATGCTGTTGCGCTACCGCTCACAGGATGAGTATGGGGTGCACAATAAACTAGCCGCCTTCGGCAGCAACAATAAAAAATCTGATAATCAACATTGAGCACGATTCCCAAACCCACGTACAGGCTGGCTATGCGTCGCCATTCGTAACACGTGCTTTCAGCCCGAAGTCTCCCGAGGCATTGGTACACTTTTCGCCAGGGTCACAGGCATCGGGTACGAGGTTTCTGGATGTTGAGTGGCTGCTCACCAAGGTGACCTCGGATGAGACCATTGGAATGACGATGGACAAAGTTTGTTGGGACCCAGTTTGCACTCCTCTTGACATTCCAGAGCGCATACTTGGCCAACTGCTTGAAGCATGTATCAAAGCGGCGCATTCCTGAGCCATGATGGTCTCTTCGATAAACAAGTAGATCGTGTTGCCATGGTTATCTTATCTTGAGGTTATCTTGAGATGATTTCGGGGCTTTAGTGTCCCCGCGGCCCGGTCCTCGACCAGGCCTCCACCCCCAGGAAGCAGCCCGTGACAGCTGACTAAAACCCAGGTACCTATTTTACTGCTAGGTAACAGGGGCATAGGGTGAAAGAAACTCTGCCCATTGTTTCTCGCCGGCGCCTGGGATCGAACCCGGGACCACAGGATCACAAGTACAGTGTGCTGTCCGCTCGGCCGACCCCCCCCCCCTTGGTATCAACCCCCCCCCCCTCTCCCTCTTGGTATTTTTGCTGCAAATTATTTTATGTGGTACTATAGAGGAGAAAGTTCCAGCTGACATGGGGTGCATAATAAAGAAAGAAATTGAATTGACGTGGACCTTTAACCCTGGCATCTACTGCAGGTTAACCTGGTTGATACCTGGTTGATGGGGTTCTGGGAGTTGCTTTACTCCCCAAGCCTGGCCCGAGGCCAGGCTTGACTTGTGAGAGATTGGTCCACTAGGCTGTTGCTTGGAGCCCACCACAGCCCGGTTGGTCCAGCACTCCTTGGAGAAAATTATCTGGTTTTCTCTTGAAGATGTCCACGGTTGTTCTTGCAATATTTCTTATATTATATGCGAGGTCATATCCTCGCATGTAACAGTTGTGGAAACGAATGGGAGTTTCAACACTTTAGTCTGTACTAAGGGAACTAATGCTAGCACCGAGTGCCCTAAATGTTAGAAGCTAAAGTGTTGATGTCTATGTCAGCTGTGCTCTTCCACGTATCTCTTACTGGAAGCAGGTTAACTAGGAACTATACTGATTTCAGCAAGTTCTTTGTCAACAACGTTTATCAGGAAGACGTCATTAGTCGGCAGGTGAACCACCAGGCTGACCATACTGTGATGTATGGTCAACACCACAACATCTGCCCCCACCCATAAAACTTTCCCACAAGGCCCCTCTTTTCAGTGGCTCACAAGGCAGGAAAACAACCATGAAAGACGATTGCCACCAAGCATTGACATCAAAGATTCTTATTCATCTAGTTACCAAAATGTAAACTGACAATAAATATTGATATGTAATTCCATTTACAAGCGTTCCATCTTGTTCCATCTACAAGACAAATAGAAAACTATTAACTAAAACCACACCTACTGCACCGGCTGACCAATGAGAATGCTGGCAAGATTACCTAGTCTCTTTAACAAGGCAAACTACCAAGTCAGGGCCGGGCTTGGGGAGTAGAAGAACTCCCAGAACCCCATCAAGGTACTATCCAGGTACAGGTACCTCGCCTTCTCTCTTCACACCTGTATGGAATATATACTGCTGTCTCTGCCCATTTGTATTCACTTTCTCCCCTGCTTCTGAGGATGCAACAGAGTACTTTAGCGAAATGCGGTCTTTATCGCCACGCTTCAGGTCCGTTAAATGTAAAATGAGTTTTTACAGAGTTCATTATAAAATTCCTTTTAGAAGTGTGTGGTGTATACGAAGCATAGAAAAAGATTCACGCTTGTATCATTGGTCTAACACTTTTGGCCATATAAAATAACACATACAATTATATATCAATATGGTAGATATGAAGAAAAAAAACGATTCAGTTGTGTGTAAATAACCACACGGACAAATAAAGAATTATCCCGAGCGTTTGAATATATTTTAACTTCGTCAAGGAATACAATGTGTGTACAGAATTCACGAATGTTCCACTGCTGATTCAATGTCGCCCACTTCAGTGAATATAACCTTTTGTATTAACCCTTGTGAGTATAACCTTTTGTATTAACCCTTGTGAGTATAACCTTTTGTATTAACCCTTGTGAGTATAACCTTTTGTATTAACCCTTGTGAGTATAACCTTTTGTATTAACCCTTGTGAGTATAACCTTTTGTATTAACCCTTGTGAGTATAACCTTTTGTATTAACCCTTGTGAGTATAACCTTTTGTATTAACCCTTGTGAGTATAACCCTTGTGTACTCGTACACACCAATATACAGTACCTCTGTTTAACATCAGAATATATTGCATTAAACATATTATCATTATTATTATTGGTTGATATAAGTCTATATTAGGCTACCTTTAAATTGTGTTTTAATTTATAAACCACTTATTTTTAATTTTCCCACTTTCCGCATGAATAATATAACAATGTCACATTTATCTTTGTATAATAATTTAATTTTGTTTATTAAATTTACATGTATGGTATAGTTCATTGTTGCCATTTTAGTTAACAAAAAGCCATGGCACTCATAGTGTTTGAGACGAACACAAATGAACACAAAAGCAATTTTAATTTATCACATTTGCCAGGCTTGAACAAATGTTCCACAAGCCCTTCGCAACATGCACCAAGACTGCCAAGGTGGAACTCTACGCCTGGGAGGATCTTCACTAAGGCCAGGAAATGCCTCCAGCGGATCTAGATAACAAAAAAATCAGGATTTAGGGCTTTGAGACGTGATATCCTAGCCTCCTATTCGCCATCTTTCTCCGACTAGAACATGTTAGAGCTGCTGGACACATGGTTTGTATATTAAACGATGGCCGCGGGCCTCGAAAAATTACAATATAAAATTAAGAGCACGGAGAGGATTTATTTCTTGGTAACTAGCCTGTAGATATTAGTGGCCATCAGCGATGAAATGGTTCCCGTTATTTCTACATCTGTTGCTACTGCCATTATAATGACCAAACCACACATTAGAAGATGAAGAGACGACGACGTTTCGTCGGTTTGTCCTCGACCATCATCAAGTCAACTGTCGGGAGGCGATGAGTCACAATAACGTGGCTGAAGAATGTTGACCAGACCACACACTAGAAGGTGAAGGGACGACGACGTTTCGGTCCGTCCTGGACCATTCTCAAATCGATTGTGACTTGACTTGTCCTGGACCATTCTCAAGTCAAGTCACAATCGACTTGAGAATGGTCCAGGACGGACCGAAAAGTCGTCGTCTCCATCTTTTAGCGTGTGGTTTGCTCAACATATCTCTTCATCAGCCAGGTTACTCATCGTCTACTGCCATTAGTTCTGCTTCTACTAGTAAAAACATGGAGAAATATTAACGGAAACCAAACAGTAAAATGAGAGAAGCCTTAACAGTAACAGGTAAACAAGAACGCTGCCAATATAAACATAAGAGGCCGTTGTTACTTACGCCAGCGGGGGGCATTAGGGAAAGACTTGGTCACAGTCATCAATAACACTTGACGCCGTGTTGGCCTCAAGCTCTATCAACCGCGGGAGAGGTTATTACGCCCTCCAACGATAGTTTACAGACCAACCAGCACGTATCGGTGTATATATATACACAGAGAGAAGAGGGGGGATACGAACACTACATACACACTGGTCCCCGGGAGGAGGGGGGAAGGATGCCCCTATCCTCCACTCAATCACTTGCTTACTGACTCACTCCAACAACATGTCCTCAGGCTAGGCTCGTTAAAGCTGTGGCCGGCGTCCAAGACGCATTCATCCATTTTAATGCATTGCGTATTAAAAATCTTCTGATATATAAATTAATATTAGTGTATATTAAAGCTATATGCATAGTTAGGCGTAGGTTAGGCTAGTTGTTTAGGTTCTGTTGGTGAGTATTTGTGTTTGAGGTGCGTGGAAGCGTTTAAAGCGTTGTGATTCGAACAGAGGTCGTCAGTGAATCACTGTTCGAGAAATGTTCAAATCACGAGGCCTGGTCAGAGATGAGGCTGCAGGGACCTTGACCCCCCGGAATCAACGCAAGGTCATCAGTTGTGAGTCGTGTATGCACAGCTTTTCCATTCATAAGCAGGGTGTTTGATCAACCCGACCTCAGTCTATCTTTATTCCGCCCAGGGTCCGACTCCAAAGACGTATCAATCAATTTTAACATGTTCATTCAAAATAGGAATTTTCGCAAATATAAATTAACATTAATATTATATAATATTTTTATATATAATACTAGTATATGTATTATTATATATAATATTATATATTAATATAATTAATAATTAATTTATATTTGAGAAAATTCTTGTTTTGAATGAACAGCATGTACAAATTTATGAATGCGTCTGTGGGGTCGACCGCTGCATGTAATGAACTCAAACCATCCTCGACTCAAGTCCATTATATCTATCGGTATCATTATATCATTCAAAACAGGAATTTTCTCAAATATAAATTAATATTATAATATATTAGCATATTGTGCATATATAGGCATAGGTTAGGTTAAGTGTTCAGGTTCTGTTGGCGATTATTTGTATTTGTATTACGTGGGTGAAGCATTTACAGCGTTGTGGTTCGAACAGAATTCGTCAGTGAAGCACTTGTTCCGGAAGTGTTCGAGCGAAATCAGTTGTGAGTCGTATGTAAACCGTTTTTTATTTATAAACAGGGGGTTTGGCGGGTGCATGGAATCACTTTTGGGTCTTTGTCTGGAGGACGGGCTGAATGGACTTGAGTCGAGGACAGGTTGGTTACACACGACTCACAACTGATTTCGTTCGAACACTTCCAGAACAAGTGTTTCACTGACGCCTTTTGTTCGAACCACAACGCTGTAAAGGCTTCACCCACGTACTACAAATACAAATAATCGCCAACAACCTAAACACCTAACCTAACCTATGCTTATATATTTGCACAATATGCTAATATATTATAATATTAATTATATATTAATATAATTAATTTATATTTAAGAAAATTCCCATTTTAAATGAACAGCATGTAAAAATTTATGAATGCGTCTGTGGGGTTGACCGCTGGATGGAATGGACTTGAGTCGAGAACGGGTTGCGTCCTCGGACCATGTCCATTCCATGGACTTGGACAAAACCCACATTATGACTTAGAAAAAATAACAAAATAAGAAAATGTTGAGTTTATAAACACAATTTGCACATAAAACACTGTCGTCTTGAATCATTCATCGTCTTTTTATGTAAAAAAAATCCCCACCGTCGAAATATGACGTATTATAAATCACAGCGATTCGATAAATTGAATAAATTGAAATGATAAACTGAAATTGGTATGATTCCTGTTCGATCCAGGGTCTTCGGTTAGGTTAGGTTCAGGCAATTTAGTACATCAGTTTATTGACGTGACAACTGAACAGGAAGGGCGGTTTATATATATATATATATATATATATATATATATATATATATATATATATATATATATATATATATATATAATATATATAATATATATAATATATATATATATATATATACTGACAAACAAAATAAAAATTACCAAAATTCACATCCCATGGGGAGCCGGTCGGCCGAGCGGACAGCACGCTGGACTTATGATCCTGTGGTCCTGGGTTCGATCCCAGGCGCCGATGAGAAACAATGAGCAGAGTTTCTTTCACCCTATGCCCCTGTTACCTAGCAGTAAAATAGGTACCTGGGTGTTAGCTGTCACGGGCTGCTTCCTGGGGGTGGAGGCCTGGTCGAGGACCGGGCCGCGGGGACACTAAAAAGCCCCGAAATCATCTCAAGATAACCTCAAGATAACCCATGTGAACCGAGCTTTGGCTTTCAATGATCAAATGAACATTTGTTTCGATGAACAATGAATAAATGAACAAATCCTAAAACAGCCTAAATTTTGTCTCAAGCAAATTTATTTAATACTTTTGTTTTTGTTGTGTTTGGCATTTTTTCTAGCGTTGTTTGGCATTTTTTCTTGTGTTTGGCATTTTTCTATTTTTTTTTTCATTTTTCTAGCTATTCTGGATCCATTATTGCTAGCACCAACTAAAATCCACATTGTAAAATTTTGCTTTCATATTATATCCAACAGCCTGGTTGACCAGCCCACCAACCAGGAGGCCTGGTCAGAGACCGGGCCGTGGGTACACTGATTCCCGGAACCAACGACAGGTATACCAGAATTGAAAAAAAAAATGGACGAGAGTTCAGAATAAAGTTTGCTAAAATCCCGCCATACATTCTTGTCTGTTATTAAACAATAAATTTATAAAACAATAAACACCGATAACACTAGGTAAACAATTACTGTTACTCCTAAGAATAGACCAATTGGCTTCTGAATAGGGTCTCATGCGTACCTAAGTTCACTTGGAAACGGGTCCTATACGTGACTAAGTTCAGCAAGAATAGGGTTCGATACGCACCGAAATTCGGTAAGAATAGGGTCTTATACGTACGCACGTTTGCTTAAAACAGAGTCCAATACGTATCTAAGTTCACTAATAAAAGGGTCTTATACGTACATAGGTTCATTAAGTACAGAGTCCTGTATGTACCTAGGTTCACTAAAAATAGCCCAATACGTACGTACCTACGTTCACTAAGAATGGGAGTCGTATCCGTACCCAAATATTCACTAAGAATAGCCCAATACGTACCTAGGTTCACTAAGAATAGTCCAATACGTACCTACGTTCACTAAGAACGGGAGTCGTATCCGTACCCAAGTTCACGAAGATATAAGATATGAAGATATAATGTAAATCTCCAAGTTATCTCCATATATATCTACACGCAGCCCACCTATATATACTGTACACAGATTGTGGTGACGAAACCACCATTAATGTATCTACTGCAATGCCGAGCTGAGCTGAAAACCCTTTGTAGTAGTAGATATATAGTAAATAGTAGATATAGATATATAGATAATAGTAGATATAGATATATATATAATAGTATATATATATATATATATATATATATATATATATATATATATATATATATATATGTCGTACCTAGTAGCCAGAACGCACTTCTCAGCCTACTATGCAAGGCCCGATTTGCCTAATAAGCCAAGTTTTCATGAATTAATTGTTTTTCGACTTACTCACCTACCTAACCTAACCTAACCTAACTTTTTCTGCTACCTAACCTAACCTAACCTATAAAGATAGGTTAGGTTAGGTTAGGTAGGGTTGGTTAGGTTCGGTCATATATCTACGTTAATTTTAACTCCAAAAAAATAAAACTGACCTCATACATAATGAAATGGGTAGCTTTATCATTTCATAAGAAAAAAATTAGAGAAAATATATTAATTCAGGAAAACTTGGCTTATTAGGCAAATAAGGCCTTGCATAGTAGGCTGAGAAGTGCGTTCTGGCTACTAGGTACGACATATATATATATATATATATATATATATATATATATATATATATATATATATATATATATATATATATATATATATATATATATATATATATAGTAAATAGTAGATAACTCGTGGTAATTTAAACAATGGTCTACCTCATGGGACTGGTTCCAACTGCTCACTTGAAACAACTCCCAACGAAACTCAGGTGGCATGGCAGACTATGCAAATTAGCCTAATTGAAAAGTAAAGAGGTGTAATAAGTACGCTAAGAGACAACTCTATAATTAGGGATCCAAGATTTGTCCAGCCACCTTTCTTTTACACGTAACGGGTATTACTAACACGGCTTAATGTCTGTCCAAAATAAACTTGATGAAACTCCCCCTCCTTCTCCAAAGGGTACTAAATTCACTGGGCAGTCTGCCTTCGTAAGGCAGACAGCGCGAAGCGGTGTCCGACAATCTGCTCACAGACTGGCAGACAGCGCGTAGCGGTGTCCGACAGTCTGCTCACAGACTGGCAGACAGCGCGCAGCGGTGTCCGACAGTCTGCTCACAGACCGGCAGACAGCGCGCAGCGGTGTCCGACAGTCTGCTCACAGACCGGCAGACAGCGCGTAGCGATGTCCGACAGTCTGCTCACAGACCGGCAGACTGCGCGAAGCGGTATCCGACAATCTGCTCACAGACTGGCAGACAGCGCGCAGCGGTGTCCGACAGTCTGCTCACAGACCGGCAGACAGCGCGTAGCGGTGTCCGACAGTCTGCTCACAGACCGACACAGTGCGCAGTGGTGTCCGACAATCTGCTCACAGACTGGCAGATAGCGCCCAGCGGTGTCCGTCAGTCTGCTCACAGACCGGCAGACAGCGCGTAGCGGTGTCCGACAGTCTGCCCACATACCGGCAGACAGCGCCCAGTGGTGTCCGACAGTCTGCCCACAGACCGGCAGACAGCGCCCAGCGGTGTCCGACAGTCTGCTCACAGACCGGCAGACAGCGCCCAGCGGTGTCCGACAGTCTGCCCACAGACCGGCAGACAGCGCCCAGCGGTGTCCGACAGTCTGCTCACAGACCGACACAGTGCGCAGTGGTGTCCGACAATCTGCTCACAGACCGGCAGACAGCGCCCAGCGGTGTCCGTCAGTCTGCTCTCAGACCGGCAGACAGCGCGCAGCGGTGTCCGACAGTCTGCTCACAGACCAGCAGACAGCGCGCAGTGGTGTCCGACAGTCTGCTCACAAACCGGCAGACAGCGCGCAGCGGTGTCCGACAGTCTGCTCACAGACCAGCAGACAGCGCGCAACGGTGTCCGTCAGTCTGCTCACAGACCAGCAGACAGCGCGCAACGGTGTCCGTCAGTCTGCTCACAGACCGGCAGACAGCGCGTAGCGGTGTCCGACAGTCTGCCCACATACCGGCAGACAGCGCCCAGTGGTGTCCGACAGTCTGCCCACAGACCGGCAGACAGCGCCCAGCGGTGTCCGACAGTCTGCTCACAGACCGGCAGACAGCGCCCAGCGGTGTCCGACAGTCTGCCCACAGACCGGCAGACAGCGCCCAGCGGTGTCCGACAGTCTGCTCACAGACCGACACAGTGCGCAGTGGTGTCCGACAATCTGCTCACAGACCGGCAGACAGCGCCCAGCGGTGTCCGTCAGTCTGCTCTCAGACCGGCAGACAGCGCGCAGCGGTGTCCGACAGTCTGCTCACAGACCAGCAGACAGCGCGCAGTGGTGTCCGACAGTCTGCTCACAAACCGGCAGACAGCGCGCAGCGGTGTCCGACAGTCTGCTCACAGACCAGCAGACAGCGCGCAACGGTGTCCGTCAGTCTGCTCACAGACCAGCAGACAGCGCGCAACGGTGTCCGTCAGTCTGCTCACAGACCGGCAGACAGCGCGTAGCGGTGTCCGACAGTCTGCCCACATACCGGCAGACAGCGCCCAGTGGTGTCCGACAGTCTGCTCACAGACCGGCAGACAGCGCCCAGCGGTGTCCGACAGTCTGCTCACAGACCGGCAGACAGCGCCCAGCGGTGTCCGACAGTCTGCTCACAGACCGGCAGACAGCGCCCAGTGGTGTCCGACAGTCTGCTCACAGACCGGCAGACAGCGCCCAGTGGTGTCCGACAGTCTGCTCACAGACCGGCAGACAGCGCCCAGTGGTGTCCGACAGTCTGCTCACAGACCGGCAGACAGCGCGTAGCGGTGTCCGACAGTCTGCCCACAGACCTTCAACCAGGAAGCTTGCTAAGAAACCGGGCCGCGGGGACATTAGTGGGCTTGCAGTCATGCCTCCCAAACAGGTTAAGGTGTGGTAATTGTTGCAGAATGAATGTAGCTTACCCCCCTCCCCCCCCCCCCTCTCTCTCTCTCTCTCTCTCTCTCTCTCTCTCTCTCTCTCTCTCTCTCTCTCTCTCTCTCTCTCTCTCTCTCTCTCTCTCTCTCTCTCTCTCTCTCCCTCTCTCTCTCTCCCTCTCTCTCTCTCTCTCTCTCTCTCTCTCTCTCTCTCTCTCTCTCTCTCTCTCTCTCTCTCCCCGCCATCCTAATCCTGCCACGTTCAAAACAACACATCCCTATTCATCTGCCATCTCTACTCTAAAGCCACAATATAACCAACTACTATTTTCAAACACCTACGTCATTAAATGAAACTTCGATGCATTCTGTTACCATATGTTAATGCAAAGACCAAAATTGCGCACTCCAGCAATGAGACATCATTCGTAACAGCTATAACACTATACAGTATATGTAGCCTCGCATGGCATGTATATGAGTTATGACCGCAGAGAAACACGAATCAGCAAAAAGCATGGAAATAGAAATCCAGCATCGACTGTAAGGAGCACAGCAACGCTAACAGTCACGACGGAATTACGGGAAACTAACTGGTAAGTGAAAGGACAGTTGAAGACATTTATATATCCACTAAATACCATTACCTTAAGCAGGCTACTGAGAAGTAAAGCCAAGCATCTTGTCTTGGCTTACTTCTGTACATAGGAAGAGACGTGGATTTCGACAACAAACATATAGTATTAAGTATTAAGTGCAAACTATGCAACATTATTATACAACAGATACGGTACTTGTAAAATGCAAAACGCGTACGCAATATATATATATATATATATAATATATATATATATATATATATATATATATATATATATATATATATATATATATATATATATATATATATATATATATATATATAGGGGTGGCAGGAGAAGAAAATATATACGTGTTCAATGAGAATCCACAAGGTCCTCTCTGAATACTCCCCTCACAACTTTATTTATCGGGTATATTAATTTATTATCTTTTTTATTTATCTTTTTATTACCTTTTTTATTATCTTTTGACAATTTATTTGTCAGGTATACTATATAAAAAATATATATTTTATATTTATAATATACATTTTATTTTTATATTTGTTTTATATTTACATTAAATATACATTATATTCATATATATTAT
Organism: Procambarus clarkii; assembly: GCF_040958095.1. Taxonomy (NCBI): domain Eukaryota; kingdom Metazoa; phylum Arthropoda; class Malacostraca; order Decapoda; family Cambaridae; genus Procambarus; species Procambarus clarkii. The sequence goes on from NC_091164.1 coordinate 11,915,747, forward strand.
TTTATAGCATATTACATAAATAAATAAAGCAATAAATTTATTTACTCAACATAAATCCAAGTAGCATATCAAACACATGACAAGAATCACATAATACCAGAAGATAAAGAACTGTCAAATATTTAACTGGTACAGTTCTAAAACTCAATATTAGGGCCATGCAACAGTCCTAAATAGGAAGCTTTTTTGTCTTGGAACTAAGACACACACAAGTGTAGACAGACACCATCCCCCCACCCTGGTGCATTACACACACACCATCTTGAGACATACAAGGGGGAAGGTAAAAGCAAGTTGCAATGCAAGGGAGGGAAGGGAGGAGCCATCTGCAAGGCGCTCCCAACAAGGCAGGAGGCCTGGAGGCGTGACTGTGGGCGCTCCAACAGCGCGCCCTTGAGCGGATTTGGCAACACCCTCAAGTGTTTGTCCCACATTCTATAGGAAGAGAGAGAGTGTGAGAAGAGAGAGAGCAGGTGTATAGTGCAGCATCCATACAGCATGTTTTTTGGGTTAAGACTCCTACTCTAACAAACCCATCAAGTTCTGGACCACGCGTGGACGAACGAGATGCAGAAGGCAGTTAATGGCGGAATAATTTTTGGAAGCGTCACACTTTAACGAGCTCCGTGCCGGGCCTAATTTGTATACGAGCCGCTCTTGGAGGTACCAACGCAGCCCTTGTCCACGGATATGCATGCAAGCACAATCGTGCTCTACAACCTCAACTGTTACGTGAAACACTGAGGTATTAGATCTAGACTGAAGACTCATTGTCCATTATGCCTCCCGAATTTAAGGAGAAATAAATCATTAATACTTTAACAGAAACTAAAACTAATACAAAAATAATAATAGAACCCAACAATAACAGTAATAATAAAGATTATTATTATTGTTATAATCGTTATTCATTATTCAATTATTACTGCACAAACAATAATACAATTAATACGTAAATGGAAATAATAAAAGATGTAAAATCAACTCTTGTCCCACTGACAATAAAAAAAATTACCCAAACACTTGTTTACTCTGCAAATTATATATGCAGTCATAAAACAGGTGTACAAGACTAACATCAACGCGGACGTAATGAGACCAACCTCCAGATTTGGCGGCAAAAAAAAAAAAAAAACCTTCCCGCCAACACCTGGCCCTCTGGCGGCCACTTGACACACTCCGAGACGTAAACAAACTGGGGAATGACTGGGTCCGCTGCCACCATTACTTCTTACTCACTCAAAAGCTTTACTACCAATTTTAATTTTATCATTCTGTTGTCTCCGAATCACTTTTCACGGCATTTGCTCTCGCTAAATTGGTAAATTGAATTACTTATTTTTCGTTTCACTGTAATTCACATGTCTTCAATTGATATTTTAATTTTAAAGCAACATATATATATATTTATTTTCTGGACAATGGAAAATGCCTTGCCTCTACTCATTCTATTTTGTAAAAGCCCACAGTTACTCAAAGAATTCTTCTCAAATCCTGAATATTTTATATTTACAGGGGAGTAAAAGAGGAATTTAAACAAATTGGAAGTCAAATTAACCGGGGCATTTGCAAACACAATGAAACCCGGCAAATACAGGTAAGCAGGAAGTCTGTATTTACTCCTTTATTATAGATGTGATAGCTGTTTTAGTACTAGTAGTAGTACCAGCAGCACTGGCTAGTAGTAATACTTGTAGATTAGTACCAGCAGCACTAATAGAAGCAGTAATTCTTGTAGATTAGTACCAGCAGCACTAATAGTAGCAGTAATTCTTGTAGATTAGTACCAGCAGCACTAATGGTAGCAATAATACTTGTAGATTAGTACCAGAAGCAATAAAAGTAGCAGTAATACTTATAGAGTGATACCAGCAGCACTAATAGTAGCAATAATACTTATAAGATTAGTACCAGCAGCAATACTTGTAGATTAGTACCAGCAGCACTAATAGTAGCAGTAATACTTGTAAATTAGTACCAGCATCAATACTTGTAGATTAGTACCAGCAGCACTAATGTTAGCAGTAATACTTGTAAATTAGTACCAGCAGCACTCATGGTAGCAGTAATACTTGTAGATTAGTACCAGCAGCACTAATAGTACCAGTAATACTTGTAGAGTAATACCATCAGCACTAATAGTAGCAATAATACTTATAGATTAGTACCAGCAGCACTAATAGTAGCAGTAATACTTGTAAATTAGTACCAGCATCAATACTTGTAGATTAGTACCAGCAGCACTAATGTTAGCAGTAATACTTGTAGATTAGTACCAGCAGCACTAATGGTAGCAGTAATACTTGTAGATTAGTACCAGCAGCACTAATACTTGTAGAGTAGTACCAGCGGCACTAATGGATGTAGTAATACTTGTAGATTAGTACCAGCAGCACTAATAGTAGCAGTAATACTTGTAGATTAGTACCAGCAGCACTAATGGTAGCAATAATACTTGTAGATTAGTACCAGAAGCAATAAAAGTAGCAGTAATACTTATAGAGTGATACCAGCAGCACTAATAGTAGCAATAATACTTATAAGATTAGTACCAGCAGCACTAATACTTGTAGAATAGTACCAGCAGCACTAATAGTAGCAGTAATACCTGTAGATTAGTACCAGCGGCACTAATGGTAGCAGTAATACCTGTAGATTAGTACCAGCAGGGCTAATGGTAGTAGCAAAACTTGTAGATTAGTAGAAGCAGGATGAATAGTAATAATACTTGTACATTAGTATCAGAGGCACTAATAATAGCAGTAATACTTGTAGATTAGTACCAACAGCACTCATAGCAGCAGTAATACTTGTAGATTAGTACCAGCTGCATGAATAGTAGTAGTAGTAATACTTGTAGATTATAATATAGTAGCAGCATGAATAATAGTAGTAATACTTGTAGATTTAGTGATAAAAACATCAGTAGTAATATTACTAGTAGCAGCAGCAGCAGAAATAGGTGTAGCATACGAGTAATACTTGTAGCAAAAGCAGCAATAGTTGTAGCAAAAGCAGTAATACGTGTAGCAACAGTAATAGTTGTAGCAGAAGTAGTAATAGTTGTAGAAGAAGCAGTAATTGTTGTAGAAGCAGTAATAGTTGTAGAAGAAGCAGTAATAGTTGTAGAAGAAGCAGTAATAGTTGTAGAAGAAGCAGTAATAGTTGTAGCGGAAGTAGTAATAGTTGTAGAAGAAGCAGTAATAGTTGTAGCGGAAGTAGTAATAGTTGTAGCGGAAGTAGTAATAGTTGTAGCGGAAGCAGTAATAATTGTAGCATAAACACTAATTGTTGTAGAAGAAACAGTAATATTTGTAGAAGCAGTAATAGTTGTAGCAGAGTAGTAACAGCTGTAGCAGAAGCAGTAATAGTTGTAGCGGAAGCAGTAACAGTTGCAGCAGCAGTAGCCTCATCAATATCATCATGAGTATTGTTGTTGTTGTTAAAGATTCGCTATCTGGAACAAAGTTCCAAGTAGCACGGGCTATGGTGAGCCCGTGATCATCATGAGTAGCAACACAAGTGACATTAGACATAATAGCACCGTAGAAGTAACTGCATTAATAGTAGTAGAAACTAGTAGTAAAGTTAATGTAACTAGTAATAGTATTTAAGTTATTGTAATGATAATTGAATTTTAGTAGAATCTTTGGTAATAGTAATAGTAGTAAGCAGTAATAGTTGTAGCAGAACTATTATTAGCAAGTGTTGTTGTGGCCCCTTAGGCTACACCTTAAGTGGCCCCATAAGTGTTGTGTATGCCCCCTTGTGCTACACACAAGGGGCATAATTGGCCGGCCTCTCATAGTGTTCAAAGTGATTATATACGTCAGGCTGCGAGCAGCCGCGCCCAACGGCCTGGTCGGAGACCGGGCCGCGGGGCCGTTGTTTCCCCGGAAACTACACAAGGTAGGTAGGTAGTAGTAGTAGTAGTAGTAGTAGTGGTGGTAGTAGTAGTAGTAGTGGTAGTAGTAGTAGTGGTAGTAGTGGTTGTAGTAGTAGTAGTAGTAGAAGTAGTAGTAGTAGTAGTAGTAGTAGGCTATATTTAGAACATGAAGCAGTTGAGAGGACTACGGCGGCGGCAGACGGCGGCGGACGATGAAGAGGACAGCGGCGAGGGTGGAGGATGAAGAGGACAGCGACGAAGAGGGCAACGGCGACGACGGAGGATGAAGAAGGCAGCAGCGACGACGGAGGACGACGATGGCAGCGGCGACGACGGAGGACGACGACGATGGCAGCGGCGACGACGGCAACGAGGAGGGCAGCGGCGACGACGGCAACGAGGAGGGCAGCGGCGACGACGGCAACGAGGAGGGCAGCGGCGACGACGGCAACGACGAGGGCAGCGGCGACGACGGCAACGAGGAGGGCAGCGGCGACGACGGCAACGAGGAGGGCAGCGGCGACGACGGCAACGAGGAGGGCAGCGGCGACGACGGCAACGACGAGGGCAGCGGCGACGACGGCAACGACGAGGGCAGCGGCGACGACGGCAACGAGGAGGGCAGCGGCGACGACGGCAACGACGAGGGCAGCGGCGGCGACGGCAACGAGGACAGCGGCGACGACGGAGGATGAAGAAGGCAGCGGCGACGACGACACCGAAGAGGACAACGGCGGCGACGACGGAGGAAAACGAGGGCAACGGCGACGACGGAGGACGAAGAAGGCAGCGGCGACGACGGAGGACGAAGAAGGCCGCGGCGACGACGGAGGATGAAGAAGGCAGCGGCGACGACGACACCAAAGAGGACAACGGCGGCGACGACGGAGGATTACGAGGGCAACGGCGACGACGGAGGACGAAGAAGGCAGCGGCGACGACGGAGGATGAAGAAGGCAGCGGCGACGACGACACCGAAGAGGACAACGGCGGCGACGACGGAGGATTACGAGGGCAACGGCGACGACGGAGGACGAAGAAGGCAGCGGCGACGACGGCAACGAAGAGGACGGCGGATGAACGAAGCGGGCAGCGGCGACAACGGTAGACGAAGAGAGGCAACAGGACAACGGCGACAAACACTACTGCGACGTGAACACGTTAAGCGCCACTATATTCCAATCACCCACCTTCTTGCTCTCTAGCTTTAAAAAAAAATGTTAACATCAACGAGCCAGGGCAAGCATCCACCACTCCCAAGGCCCCCCCCCCTCCTCTCAACAGTGACGAATACTTCTCCCACTCCGTAACTCTTGACCTCTGACCTTAACCATTCCTTAACATCCGCCAAAATAACGCCACTTCCACCTTGGTCAACGCCCCTGCCCATTTGCCAGGTTTCATTCAGACGGCGGCCCGTTAGAGGAGAAAACCTTCCGGGGTCGCACTCCAGCGCCAATGGTGTTAAGAATGCACTAAGGGCATATATATGCCCAGGCCAATTTCCTAGCTTAATATTTTCACACGTTATCTATCTATTAATTCCCTGAGATTTTTTTTACAAATTTAAGTGGATGAATATATTCATATATACGATTTTATACAAATAGTTTCAGCAAGATACCAATACGCTCACATTATGCAGGAAACATTAAAAAAATCTTCCTGTATTCATATTACTCAACAATTTTTTTGCATGGCAGCAGTTATGCTAAAAGTATACTGGAAACAAAATATACATACATGTATTGTGAAGAATTTGCATAAAATCCGTAAACTAACGTCATGTACTGAAGAAGCGATACACATTATGCCAAGTTATCTTGCAAATGGAACAAGTATAAAATGCAATTACTTCACCAACATGGAAATAGTTGAGATTTCGACCTGTCATAACTGCCGATGCAAGCCCTATCTCGCTCATGATGGGGAGTGGGGTGGAGAGAGAGAGAGAGAGAGAGAGAGAGAGAGAGAGAGAGAGAGAGAGAGAGAGAGAGAGAGAGAGAGAGAGAGAGAGAGAGAGAGAGAGAGAGAGAGAGAGAGAACGAGAGAGAACGAGAGAGAACGAGAGAGAACGAGAGAGAACGAGAGAGAGAGAGAACGAGAGAGAGAGAGAACGAGAGAACGAGAGAGAACGAGAGAGAGAGAGAGAGAGAGAGAGAGAGAGAGAGAGAGAGAGAGAGAGAGAGAGAGAGAGAGAGAGAGAGAGAGAGAGAGAGAGAGAGAGAGAGAGAGTGTGTGTGTGTTTGTGTGTGACAGACAGACAGACAGACAGACAGACAGACAGACAGACAGACAGACAGACAGACAGACAGACAAAGTGAGAAAAAAAATAACAGTCCGCCCAAAAAAGTTGGCAGGGTCTGGAATGTGCGACGTGCGTACTATAGGTCGATGCCTCCACTCGAGCCGTTAAAATTTCACGACTGCCAAATTCACGCTGGAGTGTGCATGGATAGCGCGGCAAGAACCGGACGGCCCGGAGTGCCGTGTTTTCTTTTTCTCTCTCTCTCTCTTCATTACAAATTCACCAGAAATAATAATAATACGGCCCCTGTTAATTACACTGTAGATAAGTAGGCGCCGTTCATCCCTGACCGACCCCATACATTAGAGAGGCGCCATGAAAAAGATCTATTAATTCCGTGAGATTCTATTAACCGCTGTCTTGGCGGGAGATAAAAACACAGGCCCCGCCCAGGCCGGCGGTGGGTGGGCGGGGTTTGGGTGCCTCGGGACGCCTCCTGACCAATCCCCGCCCAGAACGCTGCATGGAGGGGGCGGAGTCACCGTCATGCATGTCCACCGCGCTTCATAATATATCGTTCGCCTTCACCCCGGTACGCACACAAGCGTAACTAACAGCCCTAATTCCCACAATCAAATAAGCCAATAAATTTCAAATAAGCCTATAAAATAAAGCAATAACACGCCAATAAAAATGACCAGCGGGTAGCAAGGAAGAGCGAACAGGCGTGGGTGATGGGAGAGACACAAGAACGATGATAAGTGGCGCAGGGAAAGAGAGAGATAGAGAGAGAGACAGAGAGAGAGGGAACGAGTCTGGGTAGTAAAGGACCTGCTGTTAAAATTGGAAAGTGCAGGAGGACATGAGGCAGCTAGCGGCTCCAGAACCAGGAAGTGCAGAGTAACGCCCACGCCCGATGCCCACGCCCACCGCCCGCTAAATCAATGCCAAGCTTCTAAATACTGGTCTACCCCCATCAACCCACCGACCTCTAAATCCCGCCCCCTCCCTAAATGTCTAAATTCTGTTTCACCTCACTTTTTCAAATCTAAATTAGCGTCAAACATCTATGTCTAAACCCACCACCCTCTAAATCAGCCCCTTGCGTCTAAATTCTATATCTCTGTATATGCCTATCTATATTTGTCAGGGCGCCTAACAGTTGAGTGGACAGCGCTTCGGATTCGTAGTCCTGGGGTTCCGTGTTCGATCCCCGGTGGAGGCGGAGACAAATGGGCAAAAAGTTTCTTTCACCCTGATGCACCTGTAACCTAGCAGTAATTAGGTACCTGGGAGTCAGACAGCTGTTACGGGCTGCTTCCTGGGGGGAGGGGGGGTGTAACAAAAAGAAGGCCTGGTTAAGGACCGGGCCGTGGGGACGCTAAGCCCCGAAATCATCTCAAGATAACCTCAACATATGCCTCTTAAAATTCTAAATCAATCTAAAATGTAAAATACTGAGTAAGTAAACGTCAGCCATTAAATCAGCCCCGAAGATCTCAATTCTTTCAACAACTGACCACACTCTAAATTCTAAATCAACATCATACCTCTAAACAGTATATCTAAATATCTATATTTAGCATACCTATATCATCTACAAACTCAACTCCAAAAATTATACATATGGCGACATGAGAAAGTTTGCAACAGCCAAAAGTCTTCATTTTCCTCGGCGTATGTACAAAATTAGGCCTAGAGAGCGGCCTAACACGTCCCTTGGTCTGGGACCTAGTCTGGGACCTGGTCTGGGACCTGGTCTGGGACCTAGTCTGGGACCTGGTCTGGGAGGTTTGGGATCGTCTCAAAGCTCTCCAAATGTACTCACTAGAAAGGAGACGAGAAAGATACCAAATAATATACACGTGGAAAATACTGGAAGGCCAGGTCCCAAATCTACACAATAAAATAACAACGTACTGGAGTGAACGATATGGAAGAAAATGCAGAATAGAACCAGTGAAGAGCAGAGGTGCCATAGGCACAATCAGAGAACACTGTATAAACATCAGAGGTCCGCGGCTGTTCAACGTCCTCCCAACGAACATAAGAAATATTGCCGGAACAACCGTGGACATCTTCAAGAGAAAAACTAGATTGTTTTCTTTAAGGAGTGCCGGACCAACCGGGCTGTGGTGGGTATGTGGGCCTGCGGGCCGCTCCAAGCAACAGCCTGGTGGACCAAACTCTCACAAGTCAAGCTTGGCATCAGGCCGGGCTTGGGGAGTAGAAGAACTCCCAGAACCCCATCAACCAGGTATCAAGCAGGTCTGTGTTTCACTGTCATCATACACAACATGCGTGTCATTGTCCTCAGAATCATTTAGCGTATCACCGCCCCTTCTAGAGGTCAACATCCGCCCTTGTGCGTATACGCCAAGAACACACGCAATACCATTTAGAGTACATTTGTAAACCAAAGCGATGCTTTTACGCACACGAACCTAACACACACACACACACACACACACACACACACACACACACACACACACACACACACACACACACACACACATACACACACGCCTTAGGGGCGTCGGTGGCTGTGTGGATTGCACGCTGCACACGTAATCCTGTGGTCGGGGTTCGATTCCCGGCGCCGGCGAGAAACAAAAATGGGCAGTTTCTTTTACCCTGATGCTCCTGTTACCTAGCGGTAAATAGGTACCTGGGAGTTAGACAGCTATTACGGGCTGCTTTCTGTGTGTGTGTGTGTGTGTGTGTGTGTGTGTGTGTGTGTGTGTGTGTGTGTGTGTGTGTGTGTGTGTGTGTGTGTGTGTGTGTGTGTGTGTGTGAAAAAATTAGTTAGTAGTTAGTAACAGTTGATTGATTGACAGTTAAGAGGTGGGCAGAAAGAGCAGAGCTCAACTCCTGCAAGCACAACTAAGTGAATACACACACACACACACACACACACACACACACACACACACACACACACACACACACACACACACACACACACACACACAAAGAGTCAGCCAAAGAGTTACGGTAAGGGGCGAGAAGTCGGACTGGCGAACAGTAACAAGTGGAGTACCACAAGGATCGGTGCTGGGACCAATTCTATTTCTTGTATATGTTAACGACATGTTTACAGGCGTAGAGTCCTACATGTCGATGTTTGCGGATGATGCAAAGTTGATGAGAAGAGTTGTGACAGATGAGGATTGCAGGATCCTCCAAGAGGACCTGAACAGATTGCAGAGATGGTCAGAGAAATGGCTACTAGAATTCAACACGAGCAAATGTAAAGTTATGGAAATGGGACTAGGAGATAGGAGACCAAAGGGACAGTACACAATGAAGGGGAACAGCCTACCTGTAACGACGCGTGAAAGAGACCTGGGGGTGGACGTAACACCTAATCTATCTCCTGAGGCACATATTAATAGGATAACGACAGCAGCGTACTCTACACTGGCAAAAGTTAGAACATCATTCAGAAACCTCAGTAAGGAGGCATTTAGGGCGCTTTACACTGCCTACGTAAGGCCAGTCTTAGAGTATGCCGCCTCATCATGGAGTCCCCATCTGAAGAAGCATATAATGAAACTGGAAAAGGTTCAGAGGTTTGCAACGAGACTCGTCCCAGAGCTACGAGGGATGGGGTATGAAGAGCGCCTGAGGGAACTGTGCCTTACGACACTAGAAAGAAGAAGGGAGAGGGGGGACATGATAGGAACGTATAAGATACTCAGAGGAATTGACAGAGTGGACATAGACGAAATGTTCACACGGAATAGTAACAGAACGAGAGGACATGGATGGAAGCTTGAAACTCAGATGAGTCACAGAGATGTTAGGAAGTTTTCTTTTAGCGTGAGAGTAGTGGGGAAATGGAATGCACTTCAGGAACAGGTTGTGGAAGCAAATACTATTCATAATTTTAAAACCAGGTATGATAGGGAAATGGGACAGGAGTCATTGCTGTAAACAACCGATGCTCGAAAGGCGGGATCCAAGAGTCAATGCTCGATCCTGCAAGCACATATAGGTGAGTACATATAGGTGAGTACACACACACACATTCAGGAGATCTTCACTATAGAGCAAGGAGAAGTTCCCGAGATAAGAGAGGGAATAGATAACCAGGCACCGCTGGAAAAAAAGGAGTTTGGGATTATCAGTGGGGAGGTAAGAAAGCTTTTGCTGGAGTTGGATGTGACAAAGGCCCAGATGGAATCTCGCCATTGCTACTAAAGGAAGGAACAGAAGCACTGTGCCTGCTACTCTCCATAGTGTATAACAAATCACTGGTAACAGGGTAGCTGCCAAAGATTTGGAAGACTGCTAATGTAATCCCGATATACAAAAAGGGGGATAGGCAGAAGGCACTAAACTGCAGGCCAGTGACCCTAACTTGTATACCATGCAAGTTGATGGAGAAGATTGTGCGAAAAAAGCGAGTGGAACATGTGGAGCGAAAGAACTTTGTAACACAACATCAGCATACCTGGTTGATGGGGTTCTGGGAGTTCTACTCCCCAAGCCTGGCCTCCAAGCCCGGCCCGAGGCCAGGCTTGACTTGTGAGAGTTTGGTCCACCAGGCTGTTGCTTGGAGCGGCCCGCAGGCCCACATACCCACCACAGCCTAATTGGTCCAGCACTCCTTGAAGAAAACTATCTAGTTTTTCTCTTGAAGATGTCCACAGTTGTCCCAGCAAAATTTCTTATGCTTGCTGGGAGGATGTTGAACAACCGCGGACCTCTGATGTTTATACAGTGTTCTCTGATTGTGCCTATGGCACCCCTGTTCTTTATTGGTTCTGTTATGCATTTTCTTCCATATCGTTCACTCCAGTACGTTGTTACTTCACTGTGTAGATTTGGGACCTGGTCCTCCAGTATTTTCCACGTGTATATTATTTGATATCTCTCTCGCCTTCTTTCTAGTGGAGAGCTGTCTTTCTAGTGGACTTTCATTTGGAGAGCTTTGAGACGATCCAATAATTTAGGTGCTTTATCGCGTCTATGTATGCCGTATATGTTCTCTGTATTCCCTCTATTTCAGCAATCTTTCCTGCTCTGAATGGGGAAGTGAGTACTGAGCAGTACTCAAGCCGGGACAGCACAAGTGACTTGAAGAGTACAACCATTGTGATGGGATCCCTGGATTTGAAAGTTCTCGTAATCCATCCGATCATTTTTCTGGCTGACGCAATATTTGCTTGGTTATGCTCCCTTAACGTTAGGTCGTCAGACATCATTATTCCTAAATCCTTTACATGCTGTTTTTCTACTATGGGAAGATTTGATTGTTTTGTACCCTGTATTATGTTAAGGTTCTCATTTTTACCGTACCTGAGTACAGTACCTGGAAATTATCACTGTTAATCACTGCTGCCCAATCGAAAACTTTATTAATATCTGCTTGTAGTTTTTCAATGTCTTCAACAGAGGTAATTTTCATGTTGATTTTTGTGTTATCTGCACAGGATGATATGAAGCTGTGACTTGTATTTGAGTCTATATCTGATATGAGAATAAGGAAAGGACAGTGGTGCAAGGACTGTATTTTAAGGTACTGAGCTTTTAATTGCGCTTGGACTCGATTTTATATGGTTGACTGTTACTCTCTGTGTTCTGTTCATCAGAAAACTGAGTATTCAGCGTTCTACTTTACCAGTTATTCCCCATTGGCCTCATTTTGTGTGCTATCACTCCATGGCCACATTTATCGAATGCCTTTGCGAAGTCCGTGTATACCACATCTGCATTCTGTTTTCCTTCTAATGCCTCAGTGATTTTGTCGTTCTAGCATGGGTTCAGGGATGGCAAGTCATGCCTCACAGGATTAACTGAATTCTACGACCAGGAAACAAAAATCAGGCAAGAAAGAGAGGGTGGGCAGATTGCGTATTTTTGGATTGCCAAAAAGCCTTTGACACAGTACCACACAAAAGATTAGTGCAAAAGCTGGAGATGCAGGCAGGAGTGAAAGGAAAGGTAATCCATTGGATAAGGGAGTACCTAAGCAACAGAAGACAGCGAATCACTGTGAGGGGCGAGGTCTCAGACTGGTGAAGAGTTACCAGTGGAGTCCCACAGGGATCAGTCCTTGGACCTATACTGTTTCTAATATATGTGAATGATCTCCCAGAGGGAATAGACTCGTTCCTCTCAATGTTTGCTGGTGATGCAAAAATTAGGAGGAGGATCAAGTCAGAGGAAGATAATATGAGGCTACAAGATGACCTAGACAGACTGAAGGAATGGTCCAACAAATGGCTACTACAATTAAACCCGAGTAAATGTAAGGTAATGAAACTAGGCAGTGGAAACAGGAGGCCAGAAAAAGGATACCGAATGGGAGATGAAGTTCTTCATGAAACGGACAGAGAGAAAGATCTAGGAGCTCATATCACACCAAACCTGTCTCCTGAAGCCCACATAGAAAGAATAACATCTGCGACGTATGCAAGGCTGGCTAACATCAGAACTGTCTTCAGGAACCTATGGAAGGAATCATTCAGAACCTTGTATACCTTATATGTAAGCCCAGTCCTGGAGTATGCGGCCCCAGCATGGAGCCCGTATCTTGTCAAGCACAAGACGAAGCTGGGAAAAGTTCAAAGGTATGTCACTAGTCTAGTCCCAGAACTAAGAGGCATGAGTTACGAGGAAAGGCTGCATTAAATGCACGTAACGTTACTGGAAGATGAGAGAGCTTAGGGAGGCATGATCACTACCTACAAAATTCTAAGAGGAATAGGACAGGGTATATAAAGATAAATTGTTTAACACGGGTGGTACACGAATAAGGGGACACAGGTGGAGACTGAGTACCTAAATGAGCCACAGGGACGGTAGAAAGAATTGTTTCAGTGTCAGAGTAGTTAACAGATGGAATGCATTAGGCAGTGATGTGGTGGAGGCTGACTCCATACACAGTTTCAAATGTAGATATGATAGAGCCCAGTAGGCTCAGGAACCTGTACACCAGTTGACTGATAGCTGAGAGGCGGGACCAAAGAGCCAGAGCTCAGCCCACAGGAACACAAAGCTCTCCAACTAAACAATATATCGATGTCGACCGGACAAAAATCTGTTATAATAAAGGATCTGCTATAATATAAAAAACAATTCTTAATTTTAAATCACAGTATATTGGAACGCTCAAAATCATCCAGCTTGCAATGTTAGGAACGCTGGCGAGGGAGAGAGAGACATGTTCCACACCTGAAAAATACTGGAGGGACTGGTTTCTTTCCAGGTCAGGCGGCGTGTTACAATGTGGATAAATAACCCTCCCCCCCCTTGAAAAAACATGTGGAATGCAACATGTACACTGAGAAAACTCTGTAAACATAACATAGCCAAGGCTTTCCAATTCCCTTACCTCAAACTGCGAGCTGCCTGCACTAACAATTTAACAGATCAGGCTATCAGACATGAGAGATGGTCTGGGTTGGTTGGGGTGGGAGGGAGGAGGGGGGGGGGCAAATGTCTCCCACAGCCCCACAGAAGTCTCGTAGGTAGTCCCTTCCCCCCCTCCACCTTCCCAAAACAGACACACACACACACGCACACACCAACCACGGGTGGGACGCGAACAAGGGGACACAGGTGGAAACCGAGTACCCAAATGAGCCACAGGGACGTTAGAAAGAACTTTTTCAGTGTCAGAGTAGTTAACAAATGGAATGCATTAGGAAGTGATGTGGTGGAGGCTGACTCCATACACAGTTTCAATTGTAGATATGATACAGCCCAGTAGGCTCTTGAATCTGTACAATGGTTGACAGTTGAGAGGCGGGACCAAAGAGCCAGAGCTCAACCACCGCAATCACAACTAGGTGAGTACAAACACACACTGCCGCTAGAAAGAACTTTTTCAGTGTCAGAGTAGTTAACAAATGGAATGCATTAGGAAGTGATGTGGTGGAGGCTGACTCCATACACAGTTTCAATTGTAGATATGATACAGCCCAGTAGGCTCTTGAATCTGTACAATGGTTGACAGTTGAGAGGCGGGACCAAAGAGCCAGAGCTCAACCACCGCAATCACAACTAGGTGAGTACAAACACACACTGCCGCCCCATCGTGGAGCCCCCATCTAAAAAACACACAATGAAGCTCGAAAAGATGCAGAAGTTTGCAACGAGACTCGTCCCAGAGCTGCGAGGGATGAGGTACGAAGACAGACTGAAGAAATTAAACTTGACGACGCTAGAAAGGAAGAGGGAGAGGAGAGGACATGATAAAGACGTATAAAATACTTAAAGAGGGATTGACAAGGTGGGAACGTTTACAATGGATAACAATAGAACAAGGGGGCACGGATGGAAGCTTGAGAAGCAGATGTGTCATAGAGATGTTACAAAAGTTTTCATGAGACATGAATACTTTAAAGAAGTACCTTTAAAGTACCTTTAAAGAATACAATAAAGTAGCCATCACAACTGGAAGTAAAATGACAGGTTGGATAGCAAGAACTTTTCAAATCAGAGATGCTATTCCGTGCTGCCTCGTATGGGCCAATAGGCCTTATGCAGTTACTTTTATTCTTATGTTCTTATGTACCGATGATGTGTTCTCGAGAGTGGAGTACTGCTGCACAATGACAGCCCCTTTCAAAGCTAGGAGAAATTGCTGACCTAGAGAGCGTGCAGAGATCCTTTACTGCTAGAATCCACTCAGTAAAACATCTAAACTATTGGGACCGACTAAAGAGCCTAAATCTGTATTCTCTTGAGCGCAGGCGGGAGAGATACATAATAATTTACACGTGGAAAATAGTAGAGGGGCTGGTCCCAAACCTGCACACAGAAATAACACCACATGAGACCAGGAGGCATGGCAGGATGTGCAGAATACCCCCGTTGAAGAGCAGAGGTGCAACAGGTACTCTGAGAGAGAACACTATCAACATCAGAGGCCCGAGACTGTTCAACACGCTTCCACTACACATAAGGGGCATAACTGGCCGACCCCTCACGGTGTTCAAGAGAGAACTATCAACATCAGAGGCCCGAGACTGTTCAACACGCTTCCACTACACATAAGGGACATAACTGGCCGACCCCTCACAGTGTTCAAGAGAGAACTATCAACATCAGAGGCCCGAGATTGTTCAACACGCTTCCACTACACATAAGGGACATAACTGGCCGACCCCTCACAGTGTTCAAGAGAGAACTATCAACATCAGAGGCCCGAGACTGTTCAACACGCTTCCACTACACATAAGGGGCATAACTGGCCGACCCCTCACAGTGTTCAAGAGAGAACTGGATAAACACCTCCAAAGGATACCTGATCAACCAGGCTGTGACTCATACGTCAGGCTGCGAGCAGCCGCGTCCAACAGCCTGGTTGACCAGTCCAACAACCAGGAGGCCTGGTCGACGACCGGGCCGCGGGAACGCTAAGCCCCGGAATCATTTCACCGTAACCGCAAGGTGGCGTTGTGCTTTCCCCTCATAATTTCCTGTCTTTTTATTCCATACAGAGAAGATGCAGACGAGAGACAAATCAATTATTATTATTATTAACATCTTTATTGACAAAATTAATTACAATTTTGCCTAATCTGAGGATTTTGATAGTCTTATTAAATTGAGGTTAACGCTAGTATTCACTGTCACGCAGGACACTGGGTCATACATAAGACAATAGGTCTAAACTGTAGGCTGAAGCACATATATATCACGGTTACAATCAATGTTTTAATGTGTGGATATGTGAAAACAACTTTCTATTGTGCACTGCCACACAAGGGCAGGGATGGGTTCATAAGTGATGCAGCTTAGAGTATAAATAGAAATTGTTCTTCATTCTTTAAAATGGACAAGCAAATTTTGGGTAAATTGTTAGGATGTCGTCCAGAACACCTGAGTCAATAAAATAGTTACACAGTTGGTGGTACAATAGGCCAGGAGGTCTAAAGTCCTTTACGGTTTCACATTCATCAATATAGTGTTCTAGTGAATGCATTAAAGGTTTATCACAGAGTTTACAATCTGAATATTCTGGTAGTGGCTCAGCCTCACTAACCTGCCAGATGTGTCTATAGCCAAGGCGAATTCGCGCAATTACTATATCACATTGCCTGGTCAAATCAATAATACAAGAGCCAACAAGAGATAGTTACAAGAAGGCGGGTAAAACTACACCTCAGAGGAGGATGCTGGACTGATCGCAATAGTGATAAGATTGATGAAGATTAAGCCACCCAAAAGGTGGCACGGGCATGAATAGCCCGTAAGTGGTGGCCCTTTTGAGCCATTACCAGTATCAAGAGCTGATACTGGAGATCTGTGGAGGTGCGACTGCACCCTGCGTGACGGGAGATGTCTCCCGTGTGAGCGCAAGACGCCACCAGTACGCTATAATTAACCCTTAAACTGCGCACACCTGAAAAACCGTAAACAAAATAAATACGAAAAAATCGCATACGACGAATGTTGCCAAATATGCACAGAAACAGTTGGAAAATTAGATATGATTTAATCATGGCCGCAAACCGTCTTTTCAACTAATTTTAATCTAATCACATCTTAAACAGACTCGACTAATCCGTTCAAAATGCTAAAGGATTGGTAAACTTTAAAAGCACCGCACTACTGCAAGTCTTCTACGATGTCTTCGATGCCTCGGCCTTGACCAGTCTTGGGTGGGGAGGTTGATTGGGTGCGATATGATTCAGACAAAACAGTTTCATTTTTTTACGGAGTTGTAAATTTGGAGAAGGTTCAAGAGGGCCACACACCCCCCCCCCCCGCACGGTCCCTGAGCCATATGTGTGTGCTGGCGCCTCACACAACACATATACTACCACCACCACCACCATTCTTATAAACACACATAGACACATACAAACACACACATGTGTGTATATTAATAATATATGTATATTACTCCTACTACGAAGAGGCTTCCATATGACTCTGTACGTTAAGACTTTTGTACGTCAAAACTTTTGTACGTCAAGACTTTTGTACATCAAGACTTTTGTACATCAAGACTTGTGTGCATCAAGACGTCTAGTCTTGAAGAAATCTACGTCAAGTTTCTACGTCAATAAATCAAAATACCAAAAACAGTTGCCATAAACGTCAACACTAATTATTCAGCTACATGGACAGTGTCAAAGTAACGTAATTCAAGTTTCAAGTGATGAAACTTGAGCGCTCCTGGAGACACTGTGCCGCCAATCATCGATACGGCTTGACAGGTGGGCAGGAGTGTCTGGCAAACCTTGTGGGCTTGTCTCAAGGTGTCAATAATGACGCAGGGAACGAGAAGGACAGACTAACTGCACCTTACTGGACTGCCAGGAAGCCTTTGACACTGTTCGAATGCAGACTTATTTTCTTCTATTATATCTACTACTACTGCTAGTACTACTACTACTTCCCTGTAGGCCAGCTACAGTGGCCTACAGTGAAGGAGCACTGTAGGACAGCTACAGTGGCCTACAGTGAAGGAGCACTTCTAGGCCAGCTACAGTGGCCTACAGTGAAGGAGCACTTCTAGGCCAGCTACAGTGGCCTACAGTGAAGGAGCACTTCTAGGCCAGCTACAGTGGCCTACAGTGAAGGAGCACTTCTAGGCCAGCTACAGTGGCCTACAGTGAAGGAGCACTTCTAGGCCAGCTACAGTGGCCTACAGTGAAGGAGCACTGTAGGCCAGCTACAGTGGCCTACAGTGAAGGAGCACTGTAGGCCAGCTACAGTGGCCTACAGTGAAGGAGCACTGTAGACCAGCTACAGTGGCCTACAGTGAAGGAGCACTGTAGGCCAGCTGCAGTGGCCTACAGTGAAGGAGCACTTCTAGGCCAGCTACAGTGGCCTACAGTGAAGGAGCACTGTAGGCCAGCTACAGTGGCCTACAGTGAAGGAGCACTGTAGGCCAGCTGCAGTGGCCTACAGTGAAGGAGCACTTCTAGGCCAGCTACAGTGGCCTACAGTGAAGGAGCACTGTAGGCCAGCTGCAGTGGCCTACAGTGAAGGAGCACTGTAGGCCAGCTGCAGTGGCCTACAGTGAAGGAGCACTTCTAGGCCAGCTACAGTGGCCTACAGTGAAGGAGCACTTCTAGGCCAGCTACAGTGGCCTACAGTGAAGGAGCACTG
>NC_091164.1:11934461-11941961 GCF_040958095.1 Procambarus clarkii
TTAATTCATCCTCCCTCTCCCCCGCCTCCCCACACACACACGGGGCCTGGTAGCCTGGTGGATAACGCGCAGAACTCGTAATTCTGTGGCGCGGGTTCGATTCCCGCACCGCAGAACTCGTAATTCTGTGGCGCGGGTTCGATTCCCGCACCAGGCAGAAACAAATGGGCAAAGTTTCTTTCACTCTGAATGCCCCTGTTACCTAGCAGTAAATAGGTACCTGGGAGTTAGTCAGCTGTCACGGGCTGCTTCCTGGTGTGTGTGTGTGTGTGGTGTGGAGGAAAAAAAAGTAGTTGACAGTTGAGAGGCGGGCCGAAAGAGCAAAGCTCAACCCCCGCAAACACAACTAGGTGAATACACACACACACACACACACACACACACACACACACACACACACACACACACACACACACACACACACACACACACACACACACACACGAACAGACTTAAAGGTGAAGTGAAGATGGTTCTGTAAGGCCTTACCAAGGACTTAAAGTTGACGCTCCCACCCGCGCCCTGGAAGGGGGGGGGGGGTCGAGGAGTCCCTCCCTCTCCTTCCCTCCCTCCCTCCCTCCCTCCCTCTCTCTACCTCCCTCCTGGGTGTGTGCTCCCTCTCTCTACTTCGCCTCCCTTTACACGGTTTCTGACTCGGGTTCGAGGGTTGAATCTGATCAGCTAAACTGTCGGTGTTAACAGTTTGCATTTGAAGAGAGTCCTTCAGGAAAGTCCTCAAGGAGAGGTGTAAAGTTTCCCCCCTCCTTGAAAAAGTGAAGGAATTGTTAATTCGTCTTATAAGTGAAGGGAATCTCTTGGGGGGAATAGTTTAGCCTTGTGCTAAGAACCATCTCTCCTCGTGTACTTGATACCTAACTACTGGGTACTAACCTAGGAGTTAGCAGCTAGGTACTAAATTAGGAGTTAGCAGCTAGGTACTAACCCAGGAGTTAGGAGCTAGGTACTAACCTAGGAGTTAGCAGCTAGGTACTAACCCAGGAGTTAGCAGCTAGGTACTAACCTAGGAGTTAGCAGCTAGGTACTAACCCAGGAGTTAGGAGCTAGGTACTAATCTAGGAGTTAGGAGCTAGGTACTAACCTAGGAGTTAGCAGCTAGGTACTAATCTAGGAGTTAGGAGCTAGGTACTAACCTAGGAGTTAGCAGCTAGGTACTAACCTAGGAGTTAGCAGCTAGGTACTAACCCAGGAGTTAGCAGCTAGGTACTAACCTAGGAGTTAGCAGCTAGGTACTAACCTAGGAGTTAGCAGCTAGGTACTAACCCAGGAGTTAGCAGCTAGGTACTAACCTAGGAGTTAGCAGCTAGGTACTAACCCAGGAGTTAGGAGCTAGGTACTAATCTAGGAGTTAGGAGCTAGGTACTAACCTAGGAGTTAGCAGCTAGGTACTAATCTAGGAGTTAGGAGCTAGGTACTAACCTAGGAGTTAGCAGCTAGGTACTAATCTAGGAGTTAGGAGCTAGGTACTAACCTAGGAGTTAGCAGTTAGGTACTAATCTAGGAATTAGGAGCTAGGTACTAACCTAGGAGTTAGCAGCTAGGTACTAACCCAGGAGTTAGGAGCTAGGTACTAACCTAGGAGTTAGCAGCTAGGTACTAACCCAGGAATTAGCAGCTAGGTACTAACCAAGGAGTTAGCAGCTAGGTACTAACCCAGGAGTTAGGAGCTAGGTACTAACCTAGGAGTTAGCAGCTAGGTACTAACCCAGGAGTTAGCAGCTAGGTACTAACCTAGGAGTTAGCAGCTAGGTACTAACCCAGGAGTTAGCAGCTAGGTACTAACCTAGGAGTTAGCAGCTAGGTACTAACCCAGGAGTTAGGAACTAGGTACTAACCTAGGAGTTAGCAGCTAGGTACTAACCCAGGAGTTAGCAGCTAGGTACTAACCTAGGAGTTAGCAGCTAGGTACTAACCCAGGAGTTAGCAGCTAGGTACTAACCTAGGAGTTAGCAGCTAGGTACTAACCCAGGAGTTAGCAGCTAGGTACTAACCTAGGAGTTAAGAGCTAGGTACTAACCTAGGAGTTAAGAGCTAGGTATTAACCTAGGAGTTAGCAGCTAGGTACTAACCCAGGAGTTAGCAGCTAGGTACTAACCCAGGAGTTAGCAGCTAGGTACTAACCTAGGAGTTAGCAGCTAGGTACTAACCCAGGAGTTAGCAGCTAGGTACTAACCTAGGAGTTAGCAGCTAGGTACTAACCTAGGAGTTAGCAGCTAGGTACTAATCTAGGAGTTAGGAGCTAGGTACTAACCTAGGAGTTAGCAGCTAGGTACTAACCCAGGAGTTAGCAGCTAGGTACTAACCCAGGAGTTAGCAGCTAGGTACTAACCTAGGAGTTAGCAGCTAGGTACTAACCTAGGAGTTAGCAGCTAGGTACTAATCTAGGAGTTAGGAGCTAGGTACTAACCTAGGAGTTAGCAGCTAGGTACTAACCCAGGAGTTAGCAGCTAGGTACTAACCCAGGAGTTAGGAGCTAGGTACTAACCTAGGAGTTAGCAGCTAGGTACTAACCTAGGAGTTAGCAGCTAGGTACTAACCTAGGAGTTAGCAGCTAGGTATTAACCTAGGAGTTAGGAGCTAGGTACTAACCTAGGAGTTAGGAGCTAGGTACTAACCTAGGAGTTAGGAGCTAGGTACTAACCCAGGAGTTAGCAGCTAGGTACTAACCTAGGAGTTAGCAGCTAGGTACTAATCTAGGAGTTAGGAGCTAGGTACTAACCTAGGAGTTAGCAGCTAGGTACTAACCCAGGAGTTAGCAGCTAGGTACTAACCTAGGAGTTAGCAGCTAGGTACTAACTGCTGCTTTACTTATCAGTAGCGCTAATTTGCATACTGCCGTGTCTTCCCATCTTGTAAGACATGATGACACCAGTGTGGAGACTTGGAGGCAGCCCCCATAAGTATGTTCCAGGGAATATGCTGCATTATATCTCTCTCCCTTGCCTTCCTTCCAGTGTGTATACTCTTGTGACGGACGTTAACAGTTTACAATAGTATACTTGGCTGGTATAATGGATGTATGAAGGATAACGACACATTTCGCGGGCCAGTAATTGTGTCAACCTTAAATGGGAGACATTGTTACCCTGTAGAAGGAGGAGGCAGTACGTCCTCGACTCAGGATCCCGGGTTCGATCCCCGTGTGGGTGAAAAAAAAACAAACAAAGGTGGTCAAGGGACACATTTCCAACCCCCTAATGCCTCTATAGCAGCAAATAGGTACCCATGAATTAGGAAACTGTTGTGGGAGGCATTCTGTGGAAGGTGTAGGTCACTGACCTAGACCCTCCAACCTCTTCACATTTCCCGGCTGATGTATTAATAGGTAAATTTTCTTATTGGATATGACATTTTTTTCGATTTTTAATATTTTTTTTCGATTTTTAATATAGATACAAGGAAGGTTACTCTTGTCTTCAATGGTCTTGGCCAGTCCCGTGCTTCTAAACTTATATATAAAGGCCGGTCAGAAGACTTCAAACTCTGTATAAAGGCGTGACAGAGAACTCCTGACTGTATAAAGGCGTGACAGAGAACTCCTGACTGTATACAGGTGTGACAGAGAACTCCTGACTGTATAAAGGCGTGACAGAGAACTCCCGACTGTATACAGGTGTGACAGAGAACTCCCGACTGTATAAAGCTGTGACAGAGAGAGAGTTGTTGTTTGTTCTTTAAGATTCGCTACTTGGAACAAATCGTTCCAAGTAGCACGGACTATGGTGAGCCCCGTAGCAGAGAGAGAGGGTGCGGAGGAGAGGACCCACAGAGAAGGACAAGTTATATAAATATACGTCATGGAGAATATTTCTTTCCCGTGAAAATCTTACAGAAGTTTCAAAAGTTTCCCCGATCCACTTTCTGCCTCCTCCCCCCCCCCCCTTAAATATTTTCCTTCCTTAACACGTGTACTAATCATGGAATTCTTGATCATGTACTAATCGTGAGTTATTCCCAATCATGGCTACTTTCATTGTCTATTCACGCATTTCTTGTCTTCACGCATTTCTTGTCTTCACGCATTTCTAAGTCCAGTTTAGTCAGAAATTCAAGAATTAAATTGATTTTTTTGTTTGTTTGTTCTTCACGTGTGGGTACAGGAGTAGACGACTTCTGACTTGTGTTAGCGGGATGAGAGCTTTTTCATAGCTCGTGGGATCGTGAGTTTATCTTAAGAGATGATTTCGGGGCTTAGCATCCCCCGCGGCTCGGTCCTCGACCAGGCCTTCTTTTTTTGTTACACACACACACTCCCCCAGGAAGCAGCCCGTAGCAGCTGTCTAACTCCCAGGTACCTATTTACTGCTAGGTGAACAGGAGCATCAGGGTGAAAGAAACATTTTGCCCATTTGTTTCCGCCTCCACCGGGGATCAAACCCGAAAACCTCAGGATTACGAATCCGAAGCGCTGTCCACTCAGCTGTCAGACCCCCAGCTGAGTGGACATTGGTAAGCCTTACCCACGCCAACCTGTCCTCCTACCTTGAGGTTACCTTGAGGTGCTTCCGGGGCTTAGCGTCCCCGCGGCCCGGTCGTCGACCAGGCCTCCTGGTTGCTGGACTGGTCAACCAGGCTGTTGGACGCGGCTGCTCGCAGCCTGACGTATGAGTCACAGCCTGGTTGATCAGATATCGGTCTCCTAGTAGCATACGTCGTATTTTGACGTCTACTCTACCTCAGGGGCTAAAGCTGTCGTACTAAAAAATGGTAGCGGTCGCGAAATTGGCGCAATGTCCCGTTTTCTGTTCGGGGGCCCCTCTGGTAGGATAGGATAAGAGCACTTTAGTACGACACTTTCTTGACGTTGGGAACGCTAGCGAGAACGGGCTGAGTTTTCCCTAGTGTCCCTAGTGTCCCTTGTGTCCCTAGTGTCCCTAGTGTCCCTAGTGTGAGTGGACACACCGCCATAGCAGCATGTACAACACTCCCCAATAGGAAGAAAACCCGCTGGGTTGTTCATCCTGTCACTTGTGTGTGGGTACAAGTGACAGGATGAACAACCCAGCGGGTTTTCTTCCTATTAGGGAGTGTTGTATATGCTGCTTTGGCGGTATGTCCACTCACAAGATGAGTGGCGCTGCCCAATAAATTCGCCCCTCGGGGCAAAATTTTAAAAAATTAAAATTTCCCCTAGAGCAAGACCCGTCAAAGGGGTTACAACCAGTTCCCTAATTCCTGCTGGGTAAAAAGGAGACAAGTATGGCTTAATAGTATAACGTATAGATAAAGTAGCCGTCACATCTGCAAGAAAACTGACAGGTTGGATAACAAGAACTTTTCACACTAGAGATGCTATACCGATGATGATACTCTTCAAGACGCTAGTGCTCTCTAGGGTGGAATATTATTGCACTCTAACAGCCCCTTTCAAAGCTGGAGAAATTGCTGACCTGGAGAGCGTGCAGAGATCCTTTACTGCTAGAATCCACTCAGTAAAACATTTAAACTATTGGGACCGACTAAAGAGCCTAAATCTGTATTCACTTGAGCGCAGGCGGGAGAGATACATAATAATTTACACGTGGAAAATATTAGAGGGGCTGGTCCCAAACCTGCACACAGAAATAACACCACATGAGACCAGAAGGCATGGCAGGATGTGCAGAATACCCCCGTTGAAGAGCAGAGGTGCAACAAGTACTCTGAGAAAGAACTCTATCAACATTAGAGGCCCGAGACTGTTAAAAACGCTTCCACTACACATAAGGGGCATAACTGGCCGACCCCTCACAGTGTTCAAGAGAGAACTATCAACATCAGAGGACCGAGACTGTTCAACACGCTTCCACTACACATAAGGGGCATAACTGGCCGACCCCTCACAGTGTTCAAGAGAGAACTATCAACATCAGAGGACCGAGACTGTTCAACACGCTTCCACTACACATAAGGGACATAACTGGCCGACCCCTCACAGTGTTCAGGAGAGAACTATCAACATCAGAGGACCGAGACTGTTCAAAACGCTTCCACTACACATAAGGGGCATAACTGGCCGACCCCTCACAGTGTTCAAGAGAGAACTATCAACATCAGAGGACCGAGACTGTTCAAAACGCTTCCACTACACATAAGGGGCATAACTGGCCGACCCCTCACAGTGTTCAGGAGAGAACTATCAACATCAGAGGCCCGAGACTGTTCAACACGCTTCCACTACACATAAGGGACATAACTGGCCGACCCCTCACAGTGTTCAGGAGAGAACTATCAACATCAGAGGCCCGAGACTGTTCAACACGCTTCCACTACACATAAGGGGCATAACTGGCCGACCCCTCACAGTGTTCAAGAGAGAACTATCAACATCAGAGGCCCCGAGACTGTTCAACACGCTTCCACTACACATAAGGGACATAACTGGCCGACCCCTCACAGTGTTCAAGAGAGAACTATCAACATCAGAAGCCCGAGACTGTTCAACACGCTTCCACTACACATAAGGGACATAACTGGCCGACCCCTCACAGTGTTCAAGAGAGAACTATCAACATCAGAGGACCGAGACTGTTCAAAACGCTTCCACTACACATAAGGGGCATAACTGGCCGACCCCTCACAGTGTTCAAGAGAAAACTATCAACATCAGAGGCCCGAGACTGTTCAACACGCTTCCACTACACATAAGGGACATAACTGGCCGACCCCTCACAGTGTTCAAGAGAGAACTGGATAAACACCTCCAAAGGATACCTGATCAACCAGGCTGTGATTCATACATCAGGCTGCGAGCAGCCGCGTCCAACAGCCAGGTTGACCAGACGACCAACCAGGAGGCCTGGTCGAGAACCGGGGCGCGGGGACGCAAAGCCCAGAAATCATCGCAAAATAACCGCAAGGTAAGGTAAGGTAGTACCCAGTCAATCCTTCCTGAGCAGGGTTCGAACCCGGATGAAATCGTGGTTACCACTGCGCCACCCGCGAATATTTCTACCCCGAAACATGCAAGTCATTGCGGCCGCGGACACCATCAATCACTCGATCTGAGGGAGAGGGAGGGAGAGGGAGAGGGAGAGAGGGGGAGGGAGGGATGGAAGGAGAGGGAGGGATGGAGGGAGAGGGAGGGAAGGGTGGAATGTATTAGAGAAGCAAGGAACTCATGACGTATGAAAGGAAAGAAAAATAAGGAGAAAGGTAGGGAAGGAATTTTAGATGAGTAGGAAGGAGTGCAGGACGGGAGAGTGGAGTGCAGGACGGGAGAGTGGAGTGCAGGACGGGAGAGTGGAGTGCAGGACGGGAGAGTGGAGTGTAGGACGGGAGAGTGGAGTGCAGGACGGGAGAGTGGAGTGCAGGACGGGAGAGTGGAGTGCAGGACGGGAGAGTGGAGTGTAGGACGGGAGAGTGGAGTGCAGGACGGGAGAGTGGAGTGCAGGACGGGAGAGTGGAGTGTAGGACGGGAGAGTGGAGTGCAGGACGGGAGAGTGGAGTGTAGGACGGGAGAGTGGAGTGTAGGACGGGAGAGTGGAGTGCAGGACGGGAGAG
>NC_091164.1:11946961-11971961 GCF_040958095.1 Procambarus clarkii
ATCGCATCTCCACATCTCACCAAAAGGCAGCTTGTGATTGGATGACTTTTGAGGAGTGCAACATGAGAGGGGAGTTTTATCATGTCGTCCCCTCGGCCAGAGAGAAGGGAGTCGAGCTCTCCCGTCTTTGTCTCTCGTGAAGGCTCAAAGGATGGCGGTGGTGAGACATATGAGTTGGTGCATTTTTGTTGAATGATGATGGTCTGGCGAGACGATCTGGCGGCGGGGGGTTGGGGGGTCTTGCTGGGGGTGGGTCTTGCTGGGGGTGGGTCTTGCTGGGGTTGGTCTAGCGGGGGTGGGTCTTGCTGGGGTGGGTCTTGCTGGGGTGGGTCTTGCTGGGGTGGGTCTAGCGGGGGTGGGTCTTGCTGGGGTGGGTCTTGCTGGGGTGGGTCTAGCGGGGGTGGGTCTTGCTGGGGTGGGTCTTGCTGGGGTGGGTCTTGCTGGGGTGGGTCTTGCTGGAGTGGGTCTTGCTGGAGTGGGTCTTGCTGGGGTGGGTCTTGCTGGGGTGGGTCTTGCTGGGGTTGGTCTAGCGGGGGTGGGTCTAGCGGGGGTGGGTCTTGCGGGGGTGGTTCTAACAGGTCACTGGCGGGGGTGAGTGTAGCGGGGATGGTCTAGAAGGAATGGTGTCACGGAGATGACTTAGTAGGGATGGAAGGTGGAGAGTCTAGCGGGTATAAGCTCTGTATTCTCTTGAGCGCAGGCGGGAGAGATACATAATAATTTACACGTGGAAAATAGCAGAGGGGCTGGTCCCAAACCTGCACACAGAAATAACACCACATGAGACCAGGAGGCATGACAGGATGTGCTTGATACCTGTTTGATGGGGTTCTGGGAGTTCTTCTACTCCCCAAGCCAGGCCCGAGGTGTAGAAGAACTTCCAGAACCCCATCAAGCGCATCCTGCCATGCCTTCTGGTCTCATGTGGTGTTATCTGTGTGCAGGTTTGGGTGTTATTGCGGTGTTATTGGGTGTTATTGTGGTGTTAGCAGAGGTGCAATAGGTACTCTGAGAAAGAACTATCAACATCAGAGGCCCGAGACTGTTCAACACGCTTCCACTACACATAAGGGGCATAACTAGCAGACCCCTCACAGTGCTCAAGGGAGAACGTGATAAAACACCTCCAAAGGATACCTGATCAACCAGGCTGTGACTCATACGTCAGGCTGCGAGCAGCCGCGTCCAACAGCCTGATTGACCAGTCCAGCAACCAGGAGGCCTGGTCGACGACCGGGCCGCGGGGACCTTGACCCCGCGGATTCACCTCAAAGTAAGGATAGTCTGGCGGGGGATGACTTAGCGGAGATGGTCTGCGGAAAATCTAGCAGAGATGGTCTGCGGAAAGTCTAGCAGAGGAAGGTCTGCGGAAAGTCTAGCAGAGGAAGGTCTGCGGAAAGTCTAGCAGGGATGGTCTGCGGAAAGTCTAGCAGGGGGAAAGGTCTGCGGAGTCTTAGCGGTGTCGGGGCTAGGGTCGGCCAGCGCGGAAATGGCGACGCCGGCCTCCGAACTCACAGCGACGCATTTAAACCCTCCACAGTAACTCCTGCTATCATCATTAATTCTTAAAGAGACCTGTGTATTCTTACACTTGCTAAAGTTGATACGTTTGAAGTTTGTAGACACGAGAGAGCGCACTTTCTCCTCAACAGTTACCTCCATCCAGCAGGGCCGGGGAGGATTCTTTACACTCTTACTGGCTACTATTTTTGCAAGACTTTTCGAAGTTGTAAGGAATTCGTCTTGCCGAAATGCGTCCTACAATTTTGTAAGAAATTTATTATTATTATTATTAATATTATTATTATTATTATTATTATTATTACCAGGTATATTATTTTGTACTGCTATTACTATAATTATTTTATTTGTATAGTTGTTATTTTTGTCAATATTTTATAAAATGTTACTTGTTATTACTAAAATTTATAATAATATAATAATCATAATTATTTGTATTTTGTATTTTTCTTTTATTATTATTACTAAAATAATATTGTTGATATTATTATAATAGTGAATAATACTTATTATTGAGAAAATTATTATTTCTGTAAATACAGAATAATAATATTTAATATTCAATCTCAATAATAACATTCACTGTAATAATATTACAGTAATCATATTCTCAATAAAATACAATAAATATTCTCAATAAAATAAAATAAAATAATTATAATCTCAATTATAGTAATATTATTATAATTGAGATTATAATTATTTTATTTTATTTTATTGAGAATATTTATTGTATTTTATTGAGAATATGATTACTGTAATATTATTACAGTGAATATTATTATTGAGAACAGTATTATTAAGAATATTATGTTTATTGAGAACTATTATTAGGAGTATTATTTTTTATTGAGAGCATTATTATTATTGATATTATTATTATTATTGTGAATCTCATTATTGAAAATATTATTAATACTAAAAATATTTTTATTGAAAACATTATTATTTTATTAAGAACATAATTATTATTATTAACAATATTATTATTATTATTATTATTATGAATATTATTAATATGAATATTATTATTAGTATTATTATTACCTCTATTGTGAATATTATTATTGAGAACATTATTATTATTATTGTTATTATTAGTGTGAATATTATTACTAAAAACATTATTATTGTGAATATTACTACAGTATTACTGTTAATATCATTATTGTGAATATTTATTACTGAGAATAATATCATCATTGGGAATATTATTATTATTGAGAATATTTTTATTACTGTGATAATTATTATTGTGAATATTTTGATATTATAATTATTATTGAGAATATTTTGATATTATAATTATTATTGAGAATATTTTGAGATTATAATTATTATTGTAAATATTATAATATAATTATTATTGTGAATATTATGAGATTATAATTATTATTGTGAATATTGAGAATATAATTATCATTGTGAATATTATAAAAAATATAATTGTTATTGGGAATATTATAAAAATATAATTATTATTGTGAATATTATAATATGATTATTATTGTGAATTTTATAATATAATTATTATTGTGAATATGTTGAGATTATAATTAAATATGTCGAGATTATAATTATTATTGTAAATATTATGAGAATATAATTATTATTGTGAATATTATAATATATTTATTATTGTGATTATAAAATATAATTATTATTGTTAATATTATAATATATTTATTAATGTGAATATAATATACTTATTATTGTGAATATTATAATATAATTATTATTGTGAATATTATGAGATAATAATTATTATTGTGAATATTATAATGTAATTATTATTGTGAATATTATATTGTAATTATTATTGTGAATATTATGAAAATATAATTATTATTGTGAATATTATGAGAATATAATTATTATTGTGAATATTATGAGAATATAATTATTATTGTGAAAATTATAATATATTTATTATTGTGAAAATTATAATATATTTTTTATTGTGAATATTATAATACAATTATTATTGTCAATATTATAATATAATAATAATTGTCAATATTATAATATAGTAATTATTGTCAATCTTATGAGAATAAAATAATTATTATTGCCAATATTATTACTATTGAGAATACCAGTAGGAGCCACGAGGAGAATATTATTATTGAAGTTGAAGGAAAGAGCCAATAAATGTGTGAGCGTCTTAGAAGCGACATTTTTGAGGATGTACCCTCCATATCCTTTCTCAAGGTGCTGAAAAAAAAAAAGATTATGTTTGCAGTGCCTGGAGAAAGTAAGCATGGTGGTTACATCAGAAATTTTGGCTTTTAATACAGACACACACACACACACATATATGTATGTTCAGTGAGGATCTACAAGGTCTTCTCTAAGTACTCTTTATTTTCTTCTCCGAGGCTATGGGTCCCTACACTTGCAGCAGAGGTGGTACTTCTGGTACCACCTTTGGTGCATATATATATATATATATATATATATATATATATATATATATATATATATATATATATATATATATATATATATATTGGGTTTATAACCCATTTATACATATTGGGTTTATAACCCATATATATATTGGGTTTATAACCCATATATATATATATATTGGGTTTATAACCCATATATATATATTGGGTCTATTATCCATATATATATTGGGTTTTTTCCTTCACCTTCATTCAAGCATTAAGGCATTGTAGTGTCTCAATATTGTTATTGTGAAAACTATTATTTTTATTATTATTACTATTGAGAAAATTATTATTATTGTTGTGAACATTATTATTATTATTATTATACTGTAATTATTATTATTATAGTAAATATTGTTATTGAGAAAATTAGTGACTAATTTTCACTAAAATTATTATTAGTGACAATATTATTGTTGAGAACATTATTATTATTATTGAGAATATTATTATTATTATTATTATTATTATTGGGAATATTATTATTACTATGAATATTATTGCTCTTGAGAACATTATTAAAGATAATATTATTATTACTGTGAATATTATTGCAGACAGTAAGTCACAATAACATAGATGAGACCCCTACGCCACTGAAAAGAAGAAAACAACGTTTCGGTCCGTCCTGGACCCATATGGGCCCGTCCTGGACCCTTCTAGGTCCGTCCTGGACCCTTCTAGGTCCGTCCTGGACCCTTCTAGGTACGTCCTGGACCCTTCTAGGTACGTCCTGGACCCTTCTAGGTCCGTCCTGGACCCTTCTAGGTACGTCCTGGACCCTTCTAGGTCCCTCCTTAACCCTTATAGGTCCGTCCTGAAATCTTCTAGGTCCGTCCTGAACCCTAATCAAGGCGTGTAAACAAAGAGTTGTTGTTTTAGATTCAACTACTCGGAATCAAAAGTACCAAGTAGCACGGGCTATGGTGAGCCCGTAGTGGACTTACCTGACACAGAAGCGGGGCTGTAACTCGGTGTGTGTGTGTTGTAGTTGTGTTGTTTTTTTTAGATTTAGCTACTCAGAAAGAAATGGCCATGTAGCACAGGCTATAATGAGCCCGTAATGTTCTACAACAACAACAACAGTGTTGTAGAGAAAGTCAATACAGTATATAAGATGATAATGTGAGGTGAAAGGCGAGAAGGTTGAAGTAAACCATGGGAGTGACTTGGAATAAAGAAAATTGCAGAAGGCCTAATGGCCGA
Source organism: Procambarus clarkii (assembly GCF_040958095.1). NCBI lineage: Eukaryota > Metazoa > Arthropoda > Malacostraca > Decapoda > Cambaridae > Procambarus > Procambarus clarkii. Next base: position 11,952,145 of record NC_091164.1, read on the forward strand.
GAGAAAAAGGTGAAATGGAAACAAAAGGGATAGCAACATACGGGAAAAAAAAAAAAAAAAAAGAAACTGAAGAGGATAAAGTTAAGTCAGAACACGTTTCTTAAGGAGGTTAAAACATTTCAGTATGTACTGTGAAAAACAACAGCAGCAAAGGCAAAGACTGGGGATCATGTTGTATATGAGAGTCGATTTTAGAAGACCAATCTACAGGACGATCAGCGTTCCTGACATGACAGAAGAGAGCAGTGTTCGTGTCTGCAGACTTAACACCTCTCTTGCGTTCTTTTACTACTTTGTCATTAAGCGCTGGTCCCAGTTTCACCAAGGTATCGGAGAGGACAAGACGAATAGGAAATAGATAAATCAATCATCGGAAGCATTGGTAGGAGGCGGAGGAGCACTGTGAACCAGATTACTACTAAGTGTGTTGGTTTGTTGATAGGAGTGTTATATCAAGCGGGCGAAGGGTATCAATGAGATTTTTGAGTTCAGGGTTCATTTTGAGCTTCCCAAATTGTGCCGGGAAGGCCCAGCACAGTGCTTCTAGCGTTGGGGGCCAGGTTTCGGATGAAAGCTCTTTTAGCTTGAGAATACGCACAGATGATCAAATTTAATGGATAAACAAGATAATAGAGAGTGACTTGTAAAAGAGCGGAAATTTCAGAATCAAGAAACTGGGGGTCACTGATGTATAGGGCCCGGAGGGAGGAGGCGAGAAAACTTTTCTTAGCTGATGAGGATGGTAGGAAACCACATGAATGTACATACCACTGAGCATAAGCATACAGTAAAGAGAAAAAGAGAAACCAGACACAGAGTTATGAATATACACATCTAGGGAAGGAAGGAGAGAACTATGATTTCCATTCGACTTTGGAATGTATAGGCGCCAGCCTGGAGCATACCTGAAGAGGATTCTGGGAGTTCTACTCCCCCAGCCGGGCCTGAGGCCAGGCTCGACTTGTGATAACTTGGTCCAACAGGCTAGTGCTTGGAGTGGCCTACAGGTTGTTTAGACAGGAGAGAAAAGGCTGGAAAAGACTAAGAATCATGAGGCCAAAAAGCGAAACTGTGAACAGCATCGCAAAGCCAGAGAGTGCCGAATATCAATAGTGGGAAGAACAATTCTAAAGTATTCACAGAGACTGGCCAGAGAAGGAAAGACAGGAGATTCAATAGCGACACCGAAAAGTTCGAGAGAAATATTTACTATTGAATGAGAAGGAGTTAAGAGTCAACACAAGAGTCTGATGAGATGGAAGAAGACGTCAGAAGGAAGCGGGAGATGAAGAAGGCCCCTCATTCGCCCTTTGACTAAGGAAAGAGAACATCATCAAGGGGAATATTAGTATAAAGAGAATCAACGTCAATACTAAGCATCTTACAGGAGAGCTGCAAGCGCAATCTTTCGATGAAATCCTGAGAGTGACGAAAGTAGCAGGAGAAAAAGTACCAAGATAAGGTGTGTGTGTGTGTGTGTGTGTGTGTGTGTGTGTGTGTGTGTGTGTGTGTGTGTGTGAGGTTTTGGCAAGCCAGGAGGCAAGAAGACAACCAACAGCGTCTCATGAAGAAATAATTGGACAAGGAGAAACACTTGTGAGTTTTAGGTAGACCAAAGAAATACGGAAGAGAAAAGCAAATGCCACGGAAACGTGTGACGAGATCAAAGTCAGGTGGACAGAGGCTAGAAATCTGTCTTAGTTTACGGTTAAAGGAAATTGTAAGGCGATCCAAAGGGGTTAGAATCCAAAGGAGCATAAGTCAGAGAGCAAAACTTGAGGTAGTCCACATGACGAAGGGCAACCAGCGAATTACCTATGTCAGAAGGAAGGATAAGAATAGCGTTATTAGTTTCCAGGGAAGAACAGACAAGCTCATAGCGATGAGGGACGTTGTGACTTTTAGACAACATACCCTCAAGATGTGTAGGTTGCGTGTCCGAACATTATTATTATTATTATTATTATTATTATTATAACTGATAATGCTATTATTATTGAGAATTCTAATATTACTGAGACTATTATTATAATTGATAATATTGGATAAAAATCACACTTGTTTATTTGTGAAATTTATGTATGGAATTTGCACCATGTCTTTCGCACTCTCCTGAGTGCTTTATCAAGGTCTGAGTGTGTGTGACTAGGACGAGACTAGCATCTCAACGACTAATGAGATTCTCATTAGTTGTTGAGATGTTATTCTCGTCCTCACCACACACTCAGACCTTGACAAAGCACTCAGGAGAGTGCGAAAGACATGGCGTAAATTCCTTACATAAATTTCACAAATAAACAAGTGTGGGTTTTTATCCAATTATTAATATGTCTGTGAGAAGACATTACCATTACTAAAATTGATAATATTATTATTATTGAGAATATAATTTACATGGCTAGTTATATTATATAACAGTTTCCAGAATAACCCCAGAATAGTTAACACATGTAAACCAGGAGATCAATACTGGTTTGGGTATTAATGTAGGAGACTATAACAGCCCATGACCAGTCAAGGGCCTGAGAATAGCTATAAAAGGCGACCAAACCACCGAAACAAAGTTGTGTATGGTAATTCAAGAAATCATATCAAACAGGTGTAAAAGTGGTCTACTGAGGGACGGGAGACGTCTCCCGTCACGCAGGGTGCAGTCGCACCTCCATAGATCTCCAGTATCAGCTATTGATACTGGTAATGGCTCAAAAGGGCCACCACTTACGGGCTATTCATGCCCGTGCTACCTTTTGGGTGGCTTAATCTTCATCAATCAATCAGTCTATTGACAGGTGGCACGAGGACTTGTGACACTAATTATTAGGTGGATATCACATGGCAGTGAAGCTTTGAGGTGTATGCAAGACGATGATGAGTCACAATAACGTGGCTGTGGATATGATGACCAAAACACACACATCAGAATGTGAGGATGAACAACCCAGCGGGTTTTCTTCCTATTGGGGAGTGTTGTACATGCTGCTATGGCGGTGTGTCCACTCACAGGATGAGTGGCGCTGCCCAATACTGTCACTATGGCAGTGTGTCCACTCACAGGATGAGTGACGCTGCATAATACTGTCACTATGGCGGTGTGTCCACTCACAGGATGAGTGGCGCTGACCAATGAACTCGCCCCTCGGGACAAATTAACAAAAAAATTAAATCAGAAAGTGAAAAAACGACGACGTTTAAGTCCGTCCTGAACCATTATCGAGACATGTAAAATAATTTGAGCCAAGGCACAGGTAAATGTATGGTACGTAAAGAGTGTGGGATGAGGAGAAGGTGCATAATAAAAGAACAAGAAGACTTAGACCCCGCGCTTCACGGGCTCACCATAGAGCCTGTGCTATTGGTTCCAGTAGCTGAATCTAAAGGAACATCAACTGCGAGGACTAGCATCTGATGACTGCACACCTTCACTACACCGGACGGCTCCTTAGCTACCAGTGCCACGGAGAAAGTTCAGCTTCTTGCCTCTCACCTGGCAAGTAAGATGCAAGTTATTGAGCCGGATCGCTCTCTCTCTGAGTTTCCCTTCCCTTACTAATTCCCGCTAATCTTCCTGTAACGTCACAAAAGAGAAAGAAAAACGTACGTTTGAAACTCACGTTAGCAAGGCCCTTGAGCGAGACTGTGTAAGTCCGAATATCTTGGATGTGCATCTTTCCCTTGCAGTCCTCTTCCATGCTTACATTGACCAACAAACCTGGCTATTAATATCGAAGCTGAACACAAAACGAAAAAGCAAGACATCTGTAGAAAACTATTGCCACTATCCGGTCGCTGAAATGATATTACAAAATTAATCCTTGCTGAGATAATACCTGGATGAGGTTCTGGGAGTGCTTCTACTCCCCTGATAGAACTTCTGACACCTGATCAACCAGGCTGTGATTAATACGTCAGGCTGAATCGCGTCCAACTGCCTGGTTGACCAGTACAGCAACCAGGAGGCCTGGTCGACGACCGGGCCGCGGGGACGCTAATCCTCGAAAACACCTCAAGGTAACCCCAAGGTAACCTCCCCAAGCCCGGCCCTGGAGCATACTGGAGAGGTTTCGGGAGTTCTTCTACTCCCCGAGCCCGGTCTGGGGGCAGGCTTGACACTATTAAAATCCCTTGATACAAACTACATGTACTTATTAAGTAACAAGTAATTTGGGTTTAGAGGTAAAATGACATCAGGTCTGCTACTTTACAGTTGACCGTAAAATAGACGAAGAGCCTTGCATGTGGAAAGGATTCATATGTCACAGTCCTGGATACTGTTGGTGTTTGATAGGATCTGGCATAAAAGACTAGCGAGTGTAATAAACGAACAACGAGAACTAGTATGACTAGTCCTAGTTAATTCGCTGATTCCCGCGTCGTAGATTCCCACCAGACTAGAAGCTGGTGGGAATCTTTTGCTCCTCTTTGAAAACTACTCAAGTAACTGAACCTTTAAGATCGTGTTAAGTAATCATTGCTCCTGCGAACATGCCATACAGGCCAGTGTACCCCAGGGCAGTGTGACCGGACCACTCCTGTGGACCACCAATTTCGATGGCATCATGTACCTAATACTACAGGCTAGAACCTATGCAGATATTTGTACGCTGACTTTCCCAAAAACACAAGAAATTGTAAAGTACGTCAATGAAACTCTTAAAACTCGCCAATGAAACTCTTAAAACTATCTTATCCCGGGGGATGACGGAGGAATTTCTATCCACAATTAATAACCTAACCCCCCCCCCCCCCAATCTCTTCTAGCTTCTCTATCAATCGCTCCCTCCAAAACACCACACAAAAGGCGCGACAGTTTGGAGACGAAAGCGCTATGCCAGCATAACTATATAGCACTTCGGAAGGAATAAGAAAGAGAGAGAGAGAGAGAGATATACGAAACGCCGGCATATGAGGGCGGAGTGAAGGAACGATGTTCACAACCACTTGGATTATCGGGGATCGAACGGGGGTCACGTCAGAAAAGAGAGAACGTCATTCCACCTACCAGTCGTAGTGACTGGATGAGATGACTACCTGATATATGTTCCCCGAGCACGAACACAACAATTCCGACGCTCTTACCACCCGTAATTCCCAAAATAATGGAACGCATTTTGGCAACGGGCTGCGGCCAAACAGTTACTTCAATAATTTAAACACAAATGAACAGCTAACAGCACAACAGTACCCCCCTCCCCACCCCCCACAGCCTTGCTACATATAACGGCACAGGAACATTATATCTGTAGCGTGCTAACTCTAAAGTAACTCTAACCCGGAGTTTCAAAAAGCGATGGAATGTGTGCGCTTACGAAGCCTAAACTTTACCCATTGTCAGGCAACACCAGAGGCTCCTCTCAGGGAAGCAGCAACACCCGGGGGCTCCTCTCAGGGAAGCAGCAACACCCGGGGGCTCCTCTCAGGGAAGCAGCAACACCCAGACTCCTCTCAGGGAAGCAGCAACACCCGGGGGCTCCTCTCAGGGAAGCAGCAACACCCGGGGGCTCCTCTCAGGGAAGCAGCAACACCCGGGGGCTCCTCTCAGGGAAGCAGCAACACCCAGACTCCTCTCAGGAAAGCAGCAACACCCGGGGGCTCCTCTCAGGGAAGCAGCAACACCCGGGGGCTCCTCTCAGGGAAGCAGCAACACCCGGGGGCTCCTCTCAGGGAAGCAGCAACACCCAGACTCCTCTCAGGAAAGCAGCAACACCCGGGGGCTCCTCTCAGGGAAGCAGCAACACCCGGGGGCTCCTCTCAGGGAAGCAGCAACACCCGGGGGCTCCTCTCAGGGAAGCAGCAACACCCAGACTCCTCTCAGGAAAGCAGCAACACCCGGGGGCTCCTCTCAGGGAAGCAGCAACACCAGAGGCTCCTCTCAGGGAAGCAGCAACACCAGAGGCTCCTCTCAGGGAAGCAGCAACACCCAGACTCCTCTCGGGGAAGCAGCAACACCAGAGGCTCCTCTCAGGGAAGCAGCAACACCCGGGGGCTCCTCTCAGGGAAGCAGCAACACCCGAGCTCCTCTCAGGGAAGCAGCAACACCCAGACTCCTCACAGGGAAGCAGCAACACCCAGACCCCTCACAGGGAAGCAGCAACACCCAGACTTCTCTCAGGGAAGCAACCGAAGGCAACATGAAAAGATTCCCAAACACAAAGCCCGGGCTTGGAACGGTCTCTTGTGGAGGTATGGATATGGCGCTGAGGTTGGGGCTGGGGCTAGGAGGAGGAGGAGGAAGGGTAGTTAGAGGAAGGTAATGGAGGAAGGTAATGGGGGAAGTGACGGGTGTGGGGGGGAGTGGGGGGTGGATATTGCTCATGGAGTAGCTGGTGACCTTTGATACCCCGGGAACATGACTCAAATTGCTTGTCTACTGGGGATGAAGGTAGGATGGAGGTGGGGGGAGGGGGGCACTTACCTATTAGTGGCAGCTGGGGAAGGTGGAAGGGAGAGGAGGAGAGGGAGGGGGGAGTGGGAAGGGGAAGGGAAAGGGGGGAGTGAGGTCTAGCCCTCTGTGCCCCGCCTACTAGCCTTCTTGTACCTGTTGTGTGTTAGTTGCGCTGAGGTGTGGTGGTAGTGGTGGTGGCCAGATGCACGTATCTCGTAGTGTTTGAGTGGCCTTACTACCACCATCGCAACTACCATAACACGAGACGGTTCCTTGGATCAATGTGAACCGCGACTCGGTTTCTGGCCAGGTCTCCTGGTTGGCAAGTTGGCCAAGCCGACTGCCAAGATGTTGCTACACACACACACACAGTCTAACGCATGCATCACAACTGTTGACCAGATAACCTTTAGAGGTGTTTATCAAGTTCCCTCTTGAATGCCGAAAGTGGTCGACTAGTTATGCCCTTTAGCCTATATTTTAAAGAGCGAGAGAGTTGAGAAGTCTTGGGCCCCTTGATGTTGATAGAATTCTCTCAGCACACCCATTGATCCTTTACTTTAAAACGGAGCTAATTTGCACTTCCTGCCATGCCTCCTGGTCACTTAAAAACAAAAATATCAATTTCGTTGTGCAAAATCTGAAAGCAATTTCTCCTAATATTTTCCAGTTGAAAATTACGATGTGTTTCTCACCCGCATTCCAGGGAGTTCAATTTGAGGGATTTTATGAGGCTCCCAAAATTGTGAGGCTTTATTGAATAGATCCTTGTTGTAGTAATGTGTCTGCTATCCTGGTCCATTCGTGCGTCTCCATACAGTTAGTACATTGTGCTAACATGGACAAGCACAATGCTATGTAGAACCAGCATTGTGCTTGTCCATCATGGAACCACCTCCAGCCTTTCCGTCACAGAACCAGCATGATGCTTGTCTGGTGAGGTTCAGGTGTCAGGTTTTGCGCTGAGTCCAGCTAGAGAACTGATTTTTGCATCCCCAAAATAATAAAATAGTTTTAATTGAGAATAAAAATGACCGAACGCGTAAACCTTTTTTGTTTACATTACACTTAAACCACCAAATGTAAACCCCGTATGAGTGTACCTCTTCTTGACCCGAAGGTTTGATATTCGTTTATTTGTCTATTAACCAAACTAAGTTTTTGTTTATATAATATTGTATTATATAGCAGCAACACCCAGACTCATATATAATATTGTATTATATAGCAGCAACACCCAGACTCATATATAATATTGTATTATATAGCAGCCTCACCCTATAATATTGTATTATATATATAATATTGTATTATATAGCAGACTCACCCTATAATATTGTATTATATATATAATATTGTATTATATAGCAGACTCACCCTATAATATTGTATTATATAGCAGTAACACCAAATGCGTTTTCGCATTTCCCCAGGAAATGCGAAACGCATCCAGTCATCAAGATGTATTATTCTGATCAGAATAATTCTGATTGTGATCAGATTAATTCTTATTCTGATCAGAATAGTGAATCAGAAGCAACTGGATTTTTTTTAAATTTTGGCTGGTCTGAACTGGTATACAGCCGAATATATCAAGTATACATATATTTAGACAAATTAAACAACGTTTAGCTTACAAGTTAAGTGGTGATATATATATTTGTAAAACACTGTGTACAGTAGTATTATTAACAATAGTAATAACAGTAAAAATAACAATACAAATTATCAAGTATTAACTATGTACTAAACGTTCATTTCAAAATTGTTTATAATTGGTTTATAAATATTCAGTGCGTTAATTTCGCATTTCTTTCTGCTGGGCATAATATCACGCGCGTTCGTTTTCCATTTTCTTTAATGAGATTAATATTAAAGAGAGAATCCGGCGCGAGATCCACGCCTCAATCAACACCTTCCCGCGCTTCTTGGTGGCCCAAACCACTTTACGAACTCGAAAGAGACAGGTCTTAAGGCTGTAGAGGTGCCAGCCAGCCAGCCAGCCAGCCAGCCAGCCAGCCAGCCAGCCAGCCAGCCAGCCAGCCAGCCAGCCAGCCAGCCTGCCAGCCAGCCTGCCAGCCAGCCAGCCTGCCTGCCAGCCAGCCAGCCTGCCAGCCAGCCAGCCTGCCAGCCAGCCAGCCTGCCAGCCAGCCAGCCAGCCAGCCAGCCAGCAACAACATACTGAATCAGACGGCACGCTGAAGACCCGGCGAGTAAGCAGTCTGGAGGCGGCTGCGGCCGTGGGATTTCCACTGTGTGTGCTCATGCTAAACAAGTGTCAACACCATGACTGCAGCCACCCAAGCTTTTGTATTTTTTTTTCACACGGCCTTTATTTTTTTGGTTAATATAGGTGCATTTGCATTTATACAGCTACTCTAGAGTATATGAAGGGTTAACATAGTTTGTGTCAAGAGCTAGCTGTACACAACTAGTTGTGCTTGCAAGGGGTTGAGTTTTGGCTCTTTGGTCCCGCCTCTCAACCGTCAATCTACTGGTGTACAGATTTCTGAGTTTCTCGAGCTCTATCATATCTACATTTGAAACTGTGTATGGAGTCAGCCTCCACCACCACTTCCTAGTGCATTCCATTTACTAACTACTCTGACACTGAAAAAGTTCTTTCTAATGTCTCTGTGGCTCATTTGGGTACTCAGCTTCTACCTGTTTCCCCTTGTGCGTGTACCATTCGTGTTAAATAATCCATCCTTGTCTACCCTGTCAATTCCCCTGAGAATTTTGTATGTGGTGCTCATGTCTCCCCGAGTTCTTCTGTCTTCCAGCGACTTGAGGTGCAGTTCACTCAGACTTTCTAGTCCGGCATACGTAGTGGCATACCTCTGAACTTTTTCCAGCTTCGTCTTGTACTTGACAAGGTACGGGCTCCATGCTGGGGCCGCATACTCCAGGATTGGCCTTACCTATGTGGTATACAAGATTCTGAAAGATTCCTTACACAGGTTTCTGAAGGCAGTTCTGATGTCAGCCAGCCTCGCATATGCCGCCGATGTTATTCTTTTGATGTGGGCTTCAGGAGACAGGTTTGGCGGGATATAAACTCCTAAATCTTTCTCTCTGTCCGTTTCGTGAAGGACTTCATCTCCCATTCTATATCCAGTGTCTGGCCTTCTATTTCCTCCACCTAGTTTCATTACCTTACATTTACTTAAATTGAACTTTAGTAGCCATTTGTTGGACCATAGCTGTGTGATACTAAGGTACCTGGTTATTTATACAGCTGCCCTAAACTAAATGAAGGATTATGTAGTGTGTGTGTGTGTGTGTGTGTGTGTGTGTGTGTGTGTGTGTGTGTGTGTGTGTGTGTGTGTGTGTGTGTGTGTGTGTATTCACCTAGTTGTATTCATCTAATTGTGCTTGCGGGGGGGGGGGGGGTTTGAGCTCTGTTCTTTCGGCCCGCCTCTCAACTGTTTCTACTACTACTATTTTTTCCCCCACACCCCACACACCCCAGGAAGCAGCCCGTGACAGCTGACTAACTCCCAGGTACCTATTTACTGCTAGGTAACAGGGGCATGAGGGTGAAAGAAACTTTGCCCTTCGTTTCTCGCCGGCGCCCGGGATCGAACCCGGGACCACAGGATCACGTGCCCAACTTGCTGTCCGCTCGGCCGGCCGGCTCCCCACGTGTGTGTGTGTGTGTGTGTGTGTGTGTGTGTGTGTGTGTGTGTGTGTGTGTGTGTGTGTGTGTGTGTGTGTGTGTGTGTGTGTATCAAAAGCTAACTATGTGATACTAAACAAGTTCCCATCCAGTGGTGTCGCTATGAGATTCTTCACAGAGGATTTAAAACGTCTCGCCATCTTCCAGCATCCATATTCCTAGTTTTCCTATCAAGTCATTCAAAGGACCTCTCAAGATTTAATCTCCCAGTTTCCCCAGCCTCCGTCATGCACAGTACTTCCTGCTGCAGACACCAAGTCACATTAACGTGGGGGTGAAAATTACACACTGAACCCACACATCTGAAAATACAGGAAGTGACAACATTTCGGTCCTACCTGGACCACTCGACTTGATATCCAGGAGATATCAAGATATCTTAGGTAGATATCAGGAGATATTGAAGTCCAGGAAAGACCGAAACGTCGTCACTTCCTCTACTCCCAGATGTGTGGGTTGAGTGTCTTAATTCCTACTATAATAAAGGGTATAGGTATTGCAATATTGGCTGTGCAAAGCAGGTGTGCAACAGTGTGAACCAAACTAATATTTGTAAACAAATAATAAAACATTTAGCTTATAATTGAAGTGGTGATATATATTAATAAAACACTGTGAAGTGGTAATGACAACAGCAGTAAAAAAAATACAAAAATAAAAACTGTAAACAATTAAATAACTTTCGTTCGTTCGATTCAAAATAGTATCTAATAGCATAAATATTCAGTGCGTTCATTTCCCCTTTTTTATAGTGGGAATAATATACCGAGCGTTCATTTTCCCCTCTTTTATATTGGGAATAATATTCCACGCATTCATTTTCCATTTTCTTTAATTAGATTTATATTACAAGAGAATCGCGCGTCAGAACCAGACTTTAAGCGTTCAAACGCCTTTCCCGCTTCTTGATTGGGCGATAGAGCAGCGTCCTCGCTTTTTTTTCTGTTTGGAGGGTCGGCGCTCGATCCCCGATGATTCAAGTGGCTGGGCACTTTTTTCTCACATTTCTTCCAAGTGCCATGTAGCCAAACTGGCTTAGAGCTTTCTCCCGATCATTTCCTTACCAAGGTTTGTTATGGACAACCAGGTTGCAACGCAAGGATCAGAAACATTTATGAGTTAACCCATTCACGAGTTTGGAGTCACAGCCATAACTCATTCATGAGTTTGGAGTCACAACCACAAACCATTCACGAGCCAGCCCGTCCTCCAAACAAATGCCAAAGTCCATTCCAAGCACCTACCAAACCCCAGCTGTTTATGAATTAAAAACGGTTTACACACGACTCACAACTGATGACGTTCGAACACTTCCGGAACAAGTGCTTCACTGACGAATTTTGTTCCGAACCACAACGATGTAAATGCTCAGCCCGTCCTCCAAACAAAGATCCAAAAGTGATTCCATGCACCCACCAAACCCCCTGTTTATGAATGAAAAGCGGTTTACACACGACTCACAACTGATGACGTTCGAACATATCCGGAACAAGTGCTTCACTGACGAATTTTGTTCGAATCACAACGCTATAAATGCTTCACTCACGTACTACAAATACAAATAATCGCCAACAGAACCTAAACACCTAACCTAACCTATGCCTATATATGCACAATATGCTAATATATTAAAAATATTAATTTATATATGAGAAAATTACCATTTTGAATGCACAGCATGTACAAATTTATGAATGCGTCTGTGGGGTCGACGGCTGGATGGAATGGACTTGAGACGAGGACGGGTTGCTGGAGCCACAACCCATTCACAAGTCAATATCGGGCTTGGCGGTAGAGCGGCAGTCTCGCTTCCTGCAGGTCAGCGTTCAATCCCCGACCGTCCAATTTTCTAGGCACCATTCCTTCCTCCCCCTCCCCTTCCCCCCGTGACTCAACGCTTTCTCCTGATAATTGTCTTACCTGCGGCATCAGATCTTACCTTGGACCGAGCCGCGGGAACGTTAAGCCCCGAAATCATCTCAAGATATACCTAGTATCTTCCACATTCTGCTGACTACCGCGGCCATCTCTCAGCAGCCATTTCCGGCCATCTTCTAACATCCATTACCTCCCTTAATACGCTGCGTCTCTAGCCTTCTATCCTTAGCATCAAGCCCCAAGATACTGTCTGGTGGGCTGGCCGCATCGTCGCTCCTTCCAAGTAATGGTCGTGTTTCTTGACAAGTATTGTGCCCGCAGGCCTTCGTTTTGATGCGTGTCGAGACGCACGAACACAAGGCAAGAAAAGACAAGAAATGAGAGAGTGAAAGAGTGAGAGAGTGAAAGAGTGAGAGAGTGAGAGACTGAGAGAGTGAGTGAGAGACTGAGAGAGTGAAAGAGTGAGAGAGTGAAACAGTGAGAGACTGAGAAAGTGAGAGAGGGTGAGAGTGTACTCATCTATTTGTGTACGCAGGATCGAGCTCTGGCTCTTGGATTTTGCTTAAGGGGCCCAAGTAAGTATTCACCTAGCTATGCTGGCGGAGGGTGAGCTCTGCTTTTTCGGCCCGCCTCTCAACTGCCTCAACTCAGCCTATTTACTGCTAAGTAACAGGGGGCATCAGGGTGAAAGAAACTCTGCCCATTTGTCTCGGCCGGCGCCGGGAATCGAACCCGGGCCAGAGGATTACGAGTCCCGCGCGCTGTCCGCTCAGCTACCAGACCCCTGTGTATGTGTGTGGGTGAGGAAGCACTTACCTAATTGTGTCTGCGGCAGAAAGATTCAGCTCTGACAACCAGGTCAATATTCACAAGCCACCGGGGAGCCGGTCGGCCGAGCGGACAGCACACTGGACTTGTGATCCTGTGGTCCCGGGTTCGATTCCGGGCGCCGGCGAGAAACAATGGGCAGAGTTTCTTTCACCCTATGCCCCTGTTACCTAGCAGTAAAATAGGTACCTGGGTGTTAGTCAACTGTCACGGGTTGCTTCCTGGGGGTGGAGGCCTGGTCGAGGACCGGGCCGCAGGGACACTAAAGCCCCGAAATCATCTCAAGATAACTCTCATGCATAACTAGTATTACCCTTCGCTCTATACGTCATTGTGGTTGTGACTCCAGACTCATGAATAGGTTGTATGGCTACGCTGGCTCGTCTCTTGTTTTCATCATCAAAATTCTGTTTTCACTCTTGTAACAATTCCCCCCCCCCCCCACCCCGAATACTCTACTGTCCTTCCGGTCTCCTCGTCCCCCCTCTCTCTCTGCAAAAATTGGCAGGTACAATCCCACCTCCACCGGAAGGCCACTTACATAAATCAGGAACAGTGGTAGTCAAAGTACCGAGCCCTGCGGAACCCCGCTTGAAACTTCCGTATTTGTAACGACCAACAGATCCTCCACCAGGATGCGCCTCTATCCACACAACACCCTCTGTGTCCTGCACCTCCCACCAGCAGGATAGATGCCTCTCACCCACATCCCCACAGTCTCTTTCACCCTGATGCGCTCGGAGGGTCATAGTCCGAGTGGCTCGGGTTCGATTCCCGACGGAGGCGGAAACAAATGTGCAGAGTTCTTTCACCCTGATCCCCTAAATGCATACCATAATTACTAACCCACGTATACAAGTTTACTAAACAGACATCGGCTACGCAGATCACACAGTACGTTTAATACACCTACACACCTTACGGGGCTATTCACGCCCGTGCCACCTCTCGGGTGGCTTAATCTTTATCATCAATCACCTACACACCACATTAAACAGACAGATATAAGTCCCCCCCCCCAACACGCAATCACATCTAAGCAGGCGTCCCACAAGACAACACCTTCGCTAAACAGAGGGAAGCCGATTAAAACATGCCTCCATCCATGTTTAGAGTTACACCAACACACCAATGTCAACACGCAGAACTATGTCCTGGGGAAGCTTCCGTCCATGTTTAGGCTGGCTCTAACACACGTTAATAAACACAGAGACGTAGATCACATCCCCCAGTCAAAGACGGCCACATTCCGGCTCAAGTGGCCGGATAGATACCTTCCGGAGACAACGGGTTAACGTCGACGCCGTGATACACCACAGACTACAAGTCTGGTATGACGGATGCAATTCACTCGTTAATCGAAAACAAATACAAAACAGAAAAGCTGGTTAAATAAGCGTTTACGCAAGGTAAGCAGGATGCAGGAAGGTAGGCGAGGTGAGCAGCCAGGAGGGCAGACAAGTATGCAAGGTAAGTAGGCTGCATGGTTAACACCTCGTATTGGCAAAACACGCACGCACGCAAGCACGCGCACGCACGCACGCACGCACGCGCGCACACACACACACACACACACACACACACACACACACACACACACACACACACACACACACACACACACACGTTAGACGGTTGAGAGGGGGGACCAAAGAGCCAGAGCTCAACCCCCGCAAACACAACTAGGTGAGTACAACTAGGTGAGTACACATACACACACACGCGGAGCCTCAGCCTCCACCACGTATGTGGTGGAGGCGGGCTCCAAACAGTTTCAAATGTAGATATGATAGAGCCCAATAGGCTCAGGAACCTGTACACCAGTTGATTGACAGTTGAGAAGCGGGACCAAAGAGCCAAAGCTCAACCCCCGCAAGTACAAATAGGTGAATACACCCCCCCCCCTCTCTCTCTCTCTGGGAAACACTGAGCCAGGCATCAAGGTGATGGACAAAGCAAATTGGTAGCCTAGTCTGGACATCATATGATACCTGGTGTTCAGGCCAGCCTCGCCTTAACTCACACGGCGCCAAAGAGCACGAATGCTGAGCTCCAGCAGATATGTAGCCTTCCTGGTTTTATTTTCTACCATATGTATTGTGTCATATGTCGCAAGTTTCTTATACGTTGCAAGTTTCTATTTTGTTTTTAGTGACGATGGCTTGCGCGTATGTGTATATTTGCCTAAATGTGCTTGGTTCCAAGCCCCGCCTTACCTTGTTAATGTCTTTTCTCCCATCATACGTAGAACATAATGAACAACGTGCAGAACATGACCACATATAGCAGTAAGCAAATGGTTCGAAATGCTCCGAAGAAACAGGTCATCCACAGGTAATAAGGAAGAAGTCGATAGAGAAGCAAAAATGGCAGTTAAAACCCAGCCAGCGTTTATGAATAAAGTGCAGGCGATGAGTCACAATAACGTGGCTAAAGTATGTTGACCAGACCACACACTAGAAGGTGAAGGGACGACGACTTTCACTCCGTCCTGGACCATTCCAATCGACTTGAGAATGGCCAAGGACGGACCGAAACGTTGTCGTCCCTTCACCTTCTAGTGTGTGGTCTGGTCAGTATGAATAAAGTCTTTGAATGATTGATTTTGGCAACTACCATATACAGACTTATCCTTTTTATTGATAAAACACCGCGAAAGTCTGGTAAGATAAATGGAACTTACACAGAATAAATTCACAAGTATTAAACCGACGGTTTCTCCATGGCCATCTTCCAGTCTAAAAAAGTAGACAATAAATTAAAAAAAAAAAGTACTGCACATGGTCTCTACAGACAGCCAGATCGTCAGCAGATATACCCTGACAATCAACACTAAAATAATCTACAGATACAACGACACAAGAAGACTGGACCTCGGCGAGGCACTGCTTGAAGGGGCTCTGGGACTTCTACTCCCCAAGCCCGGCCCGAGGCCAGGCTTGGCACTGCATATTATGCAAATGCAGTCAACCATCAACACCCGACAAGGCTGTCATCTTCTAGACTAAGACGGAACATCCCACATACTGCTCAAGCCATCTTTGAAACATAAGATGGGTTGGCTGAAGTGAGCCTGTTGGCCCATGCGACACTTCACCTTCACCTCACTCTCGGTTACACATTCGGCAGCTTCTGCCAAATTATACACCAGCACCGCTCCTGTGCCAGGTAAGTCCACTACGGGCTCACCATAGCCCGTGCTACTTGGAACTTGTTTGAGTAGCTGAATCTGTAACAACAACAGCCAAATTATATTACGGGCTCACCATAGCCCGTGCTACATGGACACTTCGTGCTGAGCAGCTAAATCTGAGACAAAAACAACAGCCAAATTATACGGGACACACAGCACTGATCCTGTGCCAGGTAAGTCCACTACGGGCCCACCATAGCCGGTGCTACTTGGAACTTGTTCCGAGTAGCTGAATCTATAAGAACACCAACCGAGGTTGGAAGTCAGACAGGAGACATCTCCCGTCCACGAGGCTCACCATAGCCCGTGCTTCTTGCCCCGCTCCTGTGCCAGGTAAGTTACGGGCTCACCATAGCCCGTGCTACTTGGAACTTGTTCCGATTAGCTGAATCTATAACAACGAAGTTGGAAGCCAGACGCTTGGGCTAGCCTCACCCAACTTTCCAATATGAGTCATGATGGGTACGGGAGTGTCATAGGCCAGTCAGTGACGATGCAAATGAAATGCTAAGAATTATCGACATTTGTACAGATCCCTTCCCCAATCCGATTTTCATGAAGTCATCCCTGAAATGTTTGTGGTTTATTATAAGAGTTGTTCATCAGGACCCAGATTCACGAAGCAGTTACGTAAGCACTTACGAACGTGTACACCTTTCCTCAATCTTTGACGGCTCTGGTTACATTTATTAAACAGTTTACACGCATGAAAACTTCCCAATCAACTGTTGTTATTGTTATAAATAGCCTCCTGGTGCTTCGGAGCTCATTCACTGCTAAGTAATTGTAAACAAAGCCGCCAAAGATTGAGAAAAAATGTACAGGTTCGTAAGTGCTTGCGTAACTGCTTCGTGAATCTGGCCCCTGGTTCGGTGCTTCGTAATAATACATTTTCTGAGAGAGGGAGAGAGGAGAAAAGCGGGCGGAAGGATGAGGAGAGAAGAAGGATGGAAGTGACATTCAACAGTAAGAGACTGCCAACCTGCTCAGAAGAAGTTATTCAAGACACCAAACCGAACAACTTGAAAAGAGACGATCTCAATAGTGTAAATATGCAAAACGAAATTTTATCACTGAAGGTGAGAAGTTCCGGATCAGCCGGGCTGTGGTGGGTACGTGGCCCTGCGGGCCGCTCCAAGCAACAGCCTGGTGGACCAAACTCTCACAAGTCGAGCCTGGCCTCGGGCCGGGCTTGGGGAGTAGAAGAACTCCCAGAACCCCATCAACCAGGTATCAACCAGGTGTTACAATGCACATATAACAAGGCCTTATCATATATCACATCATTACACACAACACGAGACCATCACGAGAGATAGCCTCACCAGCAACATAAAAAAAATAGTTGACAGCTACACCGACAATAGAAGATTAAACATAGCTGAAGCACTACATATCATCCATTCTCACCCAACCATCAACAGACACTTGTAGAGTTTTCTTCCATGCACAAGAATATGACAATTACCACCACTCCTGTTGCCCCAACCGACATCAACCAAGTAACATCTCATCCTGACACAATTTATTTATTGTCTAGCTGTCTCCATAGATGTTAACAAGAGCTTCAGCGAGGTCCGTCATGTAGCGATATGCATGGTACTAATTTGTTCAGCTTCCTTCCCGAGGGAAGATGAGTGTAGGAAATATAAAGAGAAGATTCTTGTAAACAAATATTTACCAAACCCTTTGTCATATCTAACACACACATACACTATATATATATATATATATATATATATATATATATATATATATATATATATATATATATATATATATATATATATATATATATATATATATGTATATATATATATGTGTGTGTGTGTGTGTGTGTGTGATAAAGAGTACTGGGTAGACGGGACACCACAAGCGTAGCTCTCCTCCTGTAACTACACTTAGGTAATTACACACCCACACAGACACACACACACACACTTTGGAGATTATTCAGTCTTCAACAATTTTCCAATTCTTTCTTTATTATGCACCCCATACCCATCCTGTGGGCGCTGGTGGAAAGGGGTTAACGAGGCACATAATGGGTTCAGGAACTGAACCCCATAGTTCATTTAGCTCAGCAAGTGATATAAATAAATAAATATATATATATATATATATATATATATATATATATATATATATATATATATATATAGTTGTCTAATAACATTCCAGAGGCTTATTGAGCATGCCATAGACGTAAATTACCAATACAATACTTGCTCAGGGTTTATCGGTTATTATTATATAATACATAATAAAAAAAGGACAAAAACCTCCCCCAAAAAAGGTTGCTATATCATTTATAAAATAGCTTAACTAAAATATAAAGGCTTTTATGCCTAAAAAAAAAATCAATAGGCATTCTGTCTAGACTAAATGTAAAAATCCTTCAATAAAATGTTATTTAAATTTGTGTTAAAACATTAGGGTTTCAAAACATGCAATATAAAGCCTTCTAAAATATCAAATGATCTCAAACTGGAAATATTTACGTCCCTTCAACCAGTGCTTCTGGCATCATTTTTCCAACTCTCCTAATTTATAAAAATATAAACAAATGAAAAAAAAACTCCGAAAAAATTATTCATTACTTGTTCAAAAAACTATTTTTAATATATGTCTAGATTAAAAAAAAAAATAGGTGCATACCGAAGTTCGAAAAGCTTCATAAATAAAATATTAGGAGCGGAGCGTGATACTTGAAAAAGGTTTTGGCCTCTATGACAGAATTTTCGGGTTGTTTTATAACCCATCTAAAAAAAAAAAAATTGTACACTCCAAATGCGACATGTTTTCCAGAGCGCGCAGCTAGGCAGCCCAGGCTATCCCGAAATTAGTTCGGCCAAAACTCGCGGGCGTCAGATTGTCCAAGAGGATTTGGTAATGGGATTCCCATGCCTATACCAGTGTTGTGGGCGCTACCAATTATACTACAGCGGTTCAGCTTCGTTCACTGCCAGGATGAACTTGATTTGGTCAGCTAAAACATGCTTGCGCTCAGATTAAATCAGGTAGGTCATAATCTGAAGTACAAGGTTAAATGTAACAAGTTAGAATGTGTATGTGTATATTACAGGATAAAATCAGATGAGTTATGAAAAATATTTGTGCTAAAATGCCTAAATCTGTAATCTTTTGAGCGCAGGCGGGAGAGATACATAATAATTTACACGTGGAAAATAGTAGAGGGGCTGGTCCCAAACCTGCACACAGAAATAACACCACATGAGACCAGGAGGCATGGCAGGATGTGCAGAATACCCCCATTGAAGAGCAGAGGTGCAACAGGTACTCTGAGAGAGAACTCTATCAACATCAGTGGTCCGAGACTGTTCAACACGCTTCCACTACACATAAGGGACATAACTGGCCGACCCCTCACAGTGTTCAAGAGAGAACTGGATAAGCATCTCCAAAGAATACCTGATCAACCAGGCTGTGATTCATACGTCAGGCTGCGAGCAGCCACGTCCAACAGCCTGGTTGACCAGTCCAGCAATTATAAGGCCTGGTTGACCAGTCCAGCAATTATGAGGTCTGGTCGACGACTGGGCCGCGGGGACCTCGACTCCCCGGAATCACCGCATGGTAAGGTAGGATATAATGAGATGTGTTATGAAGTACAGATGTGTTATGAAGTACATAAGTGTGCTAGGATATAATGAGATGTTATGAAGTACATATACGAGTGCTAGGATATAATGAAATAGGTTATGAAGGCTATAGTCACACATGTGTCTCTCTCTCATTAGGTGCAAATGAATCGGGTGTGAAAGAGAAACATGTTAGTTGAGAAGAATATGCAGTGAAGGGTAGAATTATTGTAACAGAGCTGAACACACTGGAGT
>NC_091164.1:11976961-11981961 GCF_040958095.1 Procambarus clarkii
CCTAAGCCTGTGTGCCTTTGAGAGCCCCTCCGGCTCCACCAGGTCGGATTACTGGGTAGCACAATGAGCTTTCAGTTATGTGGCCGGCCAAATTTTTACTGAAGCTTTCGTTTCCTATTGTTTTTAGAATTTTTGTCGTTGCCACACACGCGCGTGCTTACCATTTT
The DNA here is from genome assembly GCF_040958095.1 of Procambarus clarkii. Taxonomy (NCBI): domain Eukaryota; kingdom Metazoa; phylum Arthropoda; class Malacostraca; order Decapoda; family Cambaridae; genus Procambarus; species Procambarus clarkii. The sequence continues at coordinate 11,977,129 of NC_091164.1, forward strand.
ATGCGTGTGCTTTCCAGAGGCGAGTTGTGCCGGAGCTTTGGTAGTATATTAGCACTGAGGGGGTGGCTTTGAAGGTGACGTGGTGGGGGGGGGGGTAGTTTTGAAGGTGACGGGGGTAGTTTTGAAGGTGACGGGGGTAGTTTTGAAGATGACGGGGGTAGTTTTGAAGATGACGGGGGTAGATTGAAGGTGACGGGGGTAGATTGAAGGTGACGGGGTAGTTTGAAGGTGACGGGGGTGGTTTTGAAGGTGACGGGGGGGGTAGTTTTGAAGGTGACCGGGGTAGTTTTGAAGGTAACGGGGGTAGTTTTGAAGGTAACGGGGGTAGTTTTGAAGGTGACGGGGGTGGTTTTGAAGGTGACGGGGGGGGGGAGGGGTAGTTTTGAAGGTGACGGGGGTAGATTGAAGGTGACGGGGTAGTTTGAAGGTGACGGGGGTGGTTTTGAAGGTGACGGGGGTAGTTTTGAAGGTGACCGGGGTAGTTTTGAAGGTGACGGGGGTACTTTGAAGGTGACGGTGGTAGTTTGAAGGTGACGGGGGTAATTTTGAAGGTGAAGGAGGTAGACTGAAGTTGACGGGGTAGATTGAAGGCACAGAGCCGTTGCTCAACAATTGTCTCCATCTACCAACTATCAGAAACCGAGCATTATGAAATAAAAGTTGAGCACATTATGTCCCGAATTATTAATATATGGTCATTTATAATTACAGGTTGCAGGTATTATTATTAACAAGCAATATGGTTTGAAGTTTGTCTTTAAATTAATAAGGTTTCGGCGGTCCAAGACGTCTCCCCATGGCTGCGATTTATTTCTGTCAACGCTTCCCTAACAGAATTTATCATTACCTCATTCATAGGTAAGCAGGGAAGGGAACTATCAGGGAAAGCGTCAAGTCGTTACGACTATATAACACTGGGAAGATATCAGGAGAATTACGGGCTCACCATAGCCCGTGCTACATGGACACTTCGTTCTGAGTAGCTAAATGTAAAACAACAACAACATCAGCAGAAGGATTTATGATGGGACGGAAGGAAGGAATGGTGCCCAACTATTTGGACGGTCGGGGGATTGAATGCCGACCTGCATGTAGCGAGACCGTCGCTCTACCGTCCAGTCCAAGTGGTTGGACTTCATTTATAAGAGAAAACTGCGTTAATTCAGTGTCTATTTACGTCTCTTAACAATCCCCCTTCCACCACCCAAGAGTTTATATTTCCCGTAGCCTATTGTTTACGTCTGTTTACAGGAAAATCTACAATTCACATTAAAAATGAACTTTGAGATACTGTGCCATAGGCTGACTGATACTAAGAACTGGTCAGTAGGTCATGAAAACTCTTAGTGATTCATGAAATATATAAAAACAAGCCAGCTAGGTCTTTTTCCTGACTAAACCTAGCCGTATACTTACATGTATACATGTATACATGTATATATATATATATATATATATATATATATATATATATATATATATATATATATATATATATATATATATATATACAGTATATATATATACACAGTATATATATATATACACAGTATATATATATATATATATATATATATATATATATATATATATATATATATAACTGAAAACTCACACCCCAGAAGTGACTCGAACCCATACTCCCAGGAGCCACGCAACTGGTATGTACAAGACGCCTTAATCCACTTGACCATCACGACCGGACATAATGAGGTGATAGCCGAGGCTATTTGAACCACCCCACCGCCGGCACTCGGATAGTAATCTTGGGCATAGCATTTTACCAAATCACCTCATTCTTTGGGGCACACGTGAGGAACACAAATGCGAACAAGCCTGAATGGTCCCCAGGACAATATGCAACTGAAAACTCACACCCCAGAAGTGACTCGAACCCATACTCCCAGGAGCCACGCAACTGGTATGTACAAGACGCCTTAATCCACTTGACCATCACGACCGGACATAATGAGGTGATAGCCGAGGCTATTTGAACCACCCCACCGCCGGCACTCGGATAGTAATCTTGGGCATAGCATTTTACCAAATCACCTCATTCTTTGGGGCACACGTGAGGAACACAAATGCGAACAAGCCTGAATGGTCCCCAGGACAATATGCAACTGAAAACTCACACCCCAGAAGTGACTCGAACCCATACTCCCAGGAGCCACGCAACTGGTATGTACAAGACGCCTTAATCCACTTGACCATCACGACCGGACATAATGAGGTGATAGCCGAGGCTATTTGAACCACCCCACCGCCGGCACTCGGATAGTAATCTTGGGCATAGCATTTTACCAAATCACCTCATTCTTTGGGGCACACGTGAGGAACACAAATGCGAACAAGCCTGAATGGTCCCCAGGACAATATGCAACTGAAAACTCACACCCCAGAAGTGACTCGAACCCATACTCCCAGGAGCCACGCAACTGGTATGTACAAGACGCCTTAATCCACTTGACCATCACGACCGGACATAATGAGGTGATAGCCGAGGCTATTTGAACCACCCCACCGCCGGCACTCGGATAGTAATCTTGGGCATAGCATTTTACCAAATCACCTCATTCTTTGGGGCACACGTGAGGAACACAAATGCGAACAAGCCTGAATGGTCCCCAGGACAATATGCAACTGAAAACTCACACCCCAGAAGTGACTCGAACCCATACTCCCAGGAGCCACGCAACTGGTATGTACAAGACGCCTTAATCCACTTGACCATCACGACCGGACATAATGAGGTGATAGCCGAGGCTATTTGAACCACCCCACCGCCGGCACTCGGATAGTAATCTTGGGCATAGCATTTTACCAAATCACCTCATTCTTTGGGGCACACGTGAGGAACACAAATGCGAACAAGCCTGAATGGTCCCCAGGACAATATGCAACTGAAAACTCACACCCCAGAAGTGACTCGAACCCATACTCCCAGGAGCCACGCAACTGGTATGTACAAGACGCCTTAATCCACTTGACCATCACGACCGGACATAATGAGGTGATAGCCGAGGCTATTTGAACCACCCCACCGCCGGCACTCGGATAGTAATCTTGGGCATAGCATTTTACCAAATCACCTCATTCTTTGGGGCACACGTGAGGAACACAAATGCGAACAAGCCTGAATGGTCCCCAGGACAATATGCAACTGAAAACTCACACCCAGAAGTGACTCGAACCCATACTCCCAGGAGCCACGCAACTGGTATGTACAAGACGCTTTAATCCACTTGACCATCACGACCGGACATAATGAGGTGATAGCCGAGGCTATTTGAACCACCCCACCGCCGGCACTCGGATAGTAATCTTGGGCATAGCATTTTACCAAATCACCTCATTCTTTGGGGCACACGTGAGGAACACAAATGCGAACAAGCCTGAATGGTCCCCAGGACAATATGCAACTGAATGAGGTGATTTGGTAAAATGCTATGCCCAAGATTACTATCCGAGTGCCGGCGGTGGGGTGGTTCAAATAGCCTCGGCTATCACCTCATTATGTCCGGTCGTGATGGTCAAGTGGATTAAGGCGTCTTGTACATACCAGTTGCGTGGCTCCTGGGAGTATGGGTTCGAGTCACTTCTGGGGTGTGAGTTTTCAGTTGCATATTGTCCTGGGGACCATTCAGGCTTGTTCGCATTTGTGTTCCTCACGTGTGCCCCAAAGAATGAGGTGATTTGGTAAAATGCTATGCCCAAGATTACTATCCGAGTGCCGGCGGTGGGGTGGTTCAAATAGCCTCGGCTATCACCTCATTATGTCCGGTCGTGATGGTCAAGTGGATTAAGGCGTCTTGTACATACCAGTTGCGTGGCTCCTGGGAGTATGGGTTCGAGTCACTTCTGGGGTGTGAGTTTTCAGTTGCATATTGTCCTGGGGACCATTCAGGCTTGTTCGCATTTGTGTTCCTCACGTGTGCCCCAAAGAATGAGGTGATTTGGTAAAATGCTATGCCCAAGATTACTATCCGAGTGCCGGCGGTGGGGTGGTTCAAATAGCCTCGGCTATCACCTCATTATGTCCGGTCGTGATGGTCAAGTGGATTAAGGCGTCTTGTACATACCAGTTGCGTGGCTCCTGGGAGTATGGGTTCGAGTCACTTCTGGGGTGTGAGTTTTCAGTTGCATATTGTCCTGGGGACCATTCAGGCTTGTTCGCATTTGTGTTCCTCACGTGTGCCCCAAAGAATGAGGTGATTTGGTAAAATGCTATGCCCAAGATTACTATCCGAGTGCCGGCGGTGGGGTGGTTCAAATAGCCTCGGCTATCACCTCATTATGTCCGGTCGTGATGGTCAAGTGGATTAAGGCGTCTTGTACATACCAGTTGCGTGGCTCCTGGGAGTATGGGTTCGAGTCACTTCTGGGGTGTGAGTTTTCAGTTGCATATTGTCCTGGGGACCATTCAGGCTTGTTCGCATTTGTGTTCCTCACGTGTGCCCCAAAGAATGAGGTGATTTGGTAAAATGCTATGCCCAAGATTACTATCCGAGTGCCGGCGGTGGGGTGGTTCAAATAGCCTCGGCTATCACCTCATTATGTCCGGTCGTGATGGTCAAGTGGATTAAGGCGTCTTGTACATACCAGTTGCGTGGCTCCTGGGAGTATGGGTTCGAGTCACTTCTGGGGTGTGAGTTTTCAGTTGCATATTGTCCTGGGGACCATTCAGGCTTGTTCGCATATATATATATATATATATATATATATATATATATATATATATATACTTACATGAATACAAACGGTCGTATATGCGACTACGCACACATACACGCAATGACCCCCTACGGGCTCACCATAGCCCGTGCTACTAGG
>NC_091164.1:11986961-12019461 GCF_040958095.1 Procambarus clarkii
CTCAAGATTCAGTTCTTGCAATGGCAATGTTTATTATCATATAAATGATTTACTAAAGGAATATAAATACATGAACATGTTTGCAGATGATGCTAAATTTACTAGGGAGAGTCAGTGACTTAGATGACTGTATTGCCCTCCAAAATGACCAAGACAAAATAAGTGAGTGGAGCAACACAGAAGAGAGCCACACTTAACCTAAAAATGATGTGAAAATATAGTAAAAGCCTCTGACAAGGGAAGATATCTAGGAGTGGTTCTGGATTGGAAGTTGTCACCAGAGGACCACATAAGACCAAAAATTGGAATATGTAGTAGTGGTGTGGTGCCCATATCTCAAGAAGCACTTAAACTTGAGAATGTGAGCTACGAGTGTTACTGTTTTGGACAGGTTTAAGTAGATAGATAGATTACAGATTAAGTGGATTGGTTAAAAGACAGAAGGAAAAAGTGGCGATATGATCACTGCGTACAAAACATTAACAGGAATTAACAAAAAATAGACAATGAGGGAATTTTTTAAACCCGCAATTTCAAAAACACGAGGTCATAGATTAAAATTTAGGGGAAACAAAGGTGCCGAAAAACTATGAAGTTCTCTCTTTTGCGAAGAGAACTGTAGACGGTTGGAACAAGTTAGGTGAGAAGGTGGTGGAGGCCAAGACCATCAGTAGTTTCAAAGCGTTATAAGACAAAGAGTGCTGGGTAGACGGGACACCACGAGCGTAGCTCTCATCCTGTAACTACACTTAGGTAATTACACACACACACACACACCCTACCAAAGAGCCGAAGCTCATCCCCCGCATGCACAACTAGGTGAGTACACAATATATAATATATATATGGCCCTAAATTCAAACATAATATAATAAAACATTAACCGAATTCAAACTCATACACAAACAACATACATTAGTTAAATAACAAAAAAGTGAACACACTAAAAAAAAAACCTCACCCAGACTAACCACATATTTAGGCAATTACGTAAAAATGATTGGTCCTGAAGCCATATTCATATATAATAATTAGAGACAGCACATTTCCTCCCTTCTAAACGAGCGATATCATCTCCCAACAGCACCCCTAACGTTGCTGCAGAAACAACTCTGTGTGTGTGTGTGTGTGTGTGTGTGTGTGTGTGTGTGTGTGTGTGTGTGTGTGTGTGTGTGTGTGTGTGTGTGTGTGTGTGTTTACTAGTTGTGTTTTTACGGGGGTTGAGCTTTGCTCTTTCGGCCCGCCTCTCAACTGTCAATCAACTGTTTACTAACTACACTAACTACTTTTTTTTCCACACACCACACACACACACACCCCAGGAAGCAGCCCGTGACAGCTGACTAACTCCCAGGTACCTATTTACTGCTAGGTAACAGGGGCATTCAGGGTGAAAGAAACTTTGCCCATTTGTTTCTGCCTCGTGCGGAAATCGAACCCGCGCCACAGAATTACGAATCCTGCGCGCTATCCACCAGGCTACGAGGCCCCTATGTGTGTGTGTGTGTGTGTGTGTGTGTGTGTGTGTGTGTGTGTGTGTGTGTGTGTGTGTGTGTGTGTGTGTGTGTGTGTGTGTGTGTGTGTGGTACGGGAAATGGTATTCCGTCAGCTCCACCTCCCTCCCTTCCTCCCCCGCCAGGCAAGAGCAGATATAATGGGGAAAACACCAAGATAGCCAACAAACGACGCCACCCTATCTCTACACTCTTCCCCTTCGCATTGGCTGTATTTGTTCTGTGCATGAGGACTGACTGACTGACTGACTGACTGCCTGCTTCGTGTAACGATGGTATTCCGCTCGTGTGGCTCGTTTTCATTTAACAAATGAATTATTTTTGTATGCATTTTGCTTGTACTGGCTGTATTTCATACACATGTGTGTGTTTATGCCATGTGCTGACTGTCAATGAAATGCTCTGCATTCTATTTATCTCATATGCTGACTGCGTTTGTCCTTATTTCAAGCAACTAAGACTTTATTTGTTCGACGTATACTGGTTTATTTCGTAAACAAAGTGCAAATATTTTCAATCTCGTTCGTTTTCTCCCACCTGTATAGCATCTTCTAATTTGCTTTGCATGAAAAATGGTAATTATTATGCAAGTTCTTTGTCTTCGTTGTCTTGCCCCCTGTGCTTTCCTGTGTCTGGTGGTGTGATTTTTATTAGTGTATTCCCTTTGTTTCACCCCTTCCTTTATATCTTTGTTATCTCATTTTCATATCTCCTAACCAACTGTATCCGTTTCAAATATTTAGTTCGTTTCCACACGTACAAATTACAGCAAGCTTTCATAGCCACGTGGCTGTAAGATCTTCTGTAACATTTCTAATATGACACCTAAATATGTATTATATTGTTATTCATTTATTATAATTTTCGCTTTGTTCGTTCTTTTATTCTTTGCCATATTGAATATGCATGCTTGCCTACCCTCTTTTTATCGATTTGCCTTATGGCCTCTCGACGTGTGGCATCTCTCCATCCTGACTCCATCCACATACACTATCCCTCTCCCTCACACACACACTTTCTCTATAACTCTCCCCCTATCGCTCACTCTTTTTTTTCTACATATACTCATTCCCTCTAACTCGCCCGTTTGCTCTTTCCCCATTCATCTCCCTACCTCTCTCTGTCTATCCCTCTCCCTCACACACTCACACACTTTTTCTCAATTATTCTCTCCTTTCTTTTTTCAACTCTCTCTCCCTCTCCCTTTCCCTTTCTCTCTCTCTCTCTCTTTCCTTCTCTCTCTCTCTCTCTCTCTCTCTCTCTCTCTCTCTCTCTCTCTCTCTCTCTCTCTCTCTCTCTCTCTCTCTCTCTCTCCATATCTCCTGGCCTGTTTGTATCTCACATTCACCACCTGTGTGCGTCGAGGGACCTGATAGGCTACCCAAAATTGCCACATAACACCAGCATATTTCCATTTATCTGGCTACAACTTGTATCCCGCTTTGAATACGCTGATGTATCATCCAATGGGTTCTTAACAGAGATCAGTTCATGTGCAATATATGTCTATAAATATATATAAACATATCCGAGAATTTAGAGTAATTTATTATTTGCTCAGGAACGGCAACATTCGTCTTTGTTAATTTTGCACGAGTTCGAACTTGTTGAGTTTATCGTGAGATTCAAGGAATATGTCAACAACCCAATACACAATAAGTAAATAGGTCAATTGATAATTAAAGCTGAGAAGAACACTGGATTTATATTTATATATTCCATGTAAAATAAGGCAACGGTGGAACTGGAAATAAGATAAAGCGACCCCCGTAAAAATGCGCCGAAGCCAAACACAAACACACGATACCGGACGCTCACTTCGTCTGCGGGTCGTTCGATTCTGTAAGCCGACAAGCGTTTCTGTTGTCATGGTGTCGGGGGGCCAGGCCGTGTAAAAGAAGACGCAATTTTTTGTTTCTATCGACGATTTCGGGAGGCGTTGGACCTCAAAAGTGTTGCTAGTGCACCCGTGGAAGGTTGCCGAGTGCTGTGAATACAGGAAACCTTGAAAAGAAAGCCGGGTTTTAAGGCTACACTGACAAATTCAAGATGAAAGATGATAGAAGTGGTCTGCCAGGCTCGTATCACCCCCACCAAAGTTGCCAGGGACACGGGAATTTTTCCGCCTCTCTTCCCCACCCCCCAAACCAATATCAAGTCCCAATAGTGAACGCGAGAACGCGAAACCAAGAGCACCCGCGAGTTACAATCTGAGTGCTGAGAAAGTCTCCGGGAGATATGTGAACGTGAATGAGAGAAATAATTGGATGTTTACGAGGCAGACAGGAGGACTGGAATCGGGGAAGAGGGAGGGGGGGGGGGGGGGGGGGAGAGGGAGAGGAGGCGAGGAGTAGATGGCGCCTCTAGTCTGTCAGGGGGGAGGGTTGCCAGACACGCCGCCGTCTCTCCCCTGTTGCCACATGAACGGCAATCCTCCATCCTCCCTCACACTCACACTCTAAACTCACGCTTATTTTGCCCAGGCACATTCCCTCCCCCACACACACACCCTTACTCGCATTATGCCAAGGCAACTTCCCTCTCCTACCCCCCCCCCCCCCTCACATGCTTATTTTATCCAGGAAACCCCATTCCCTTATTTTACCCCAGCATTACCCTCTTCCCTGCCCCCCACACACTCTTATTTTGTAGAGGTACCCCAACACACCCTTAACAGGTGACCTCCCCCCCTCTCCCCACAAACCCTTATTGGGCAAATCCTCAACCCCACACCATTATTAGGCAGTTCCTCTCTCTACACCCTTATTAGGTAACTCACACCCTTATCCGGCAACTCCCCCTCCCTCCCCCACACCCTTATCAGGTATCACCCCCTCCCTCCCCACACCCTTATCAGGTAACCCTCCTTCCTCCTTCCCCACACCCTTACCCGGCAACCCCCTCCCTCCCCCACACCCTTATCAGGTAACACCCCCTCCCTCCCCACATCCTTATCAGGTAACCCCCCCTCCCTCATTCCCCACACCCTTAATAGGCAACCTCCTCCCTCCCCCACATCCTTATCAGGCAACCCCCTCCCTCCCCACACCCTTATCAGGTACCACCCCCCTCCCTCCCCACACCCTTATCAGGTAACACCCCCCTTCTTCCCCACACCCTTATCAGACAAGCCTCCTCTTCACATCCTTATTTTGCCCAGGCAACCTCTCCCCCACCCCTCCCGGCCCACACACTGGCTTTGCCAAGGCAACTCTCCTCCCCAAACCTATTTTGCTTTTTCCCCACACACCCGTACCCACTTTTATTTGGATTCGAGAGAAATTTCCTTCCCGACAAAAGTCTTCGAATGACATGAACTAGCGAAATTTGGGTCTATAGTTATATTTTAACATTTTGAGTATATGGTGTAATGATCAAGTGATGAATAAATTATGCATTCCCAGGTAATATTTAGGGGAATAAATAAATTTACTGGGATCAATGCCTTATATGGCATTTTTATATTCCCTTACATAGAAAAAAATTGTGTAATACAATCTCGAATATGATATAAATGAAAATGACCGCGGTATTCCTTGTGAAAAAAAATCTAAATTGTGTTTACAGGGCAAGAAAATGTATAGCTACAATGCTTCATGATTGCAAGAGGAAACGGTGCAGAGAGATGGTGATACCAGCAACAGTTATCCCGATAGTCACATCCGACTAAACCAAGAACCACACAGTCAACTATACACGCGGGATACATAGAGCGTGATACATACTTGGTGAAGTATACAGTATACAGAGAGCGTGGCCAGGTATACATATATATATATATTATATATATTCATCAAGTGATGAATAAATTATGCATTCCCAGGTAATATTTAAGGAAATATTAGACATACATACATACATGCACACACAGTATATGTGCTGAGTGAGGAATATACAGTGTGTTCGGAGGTACAGTATGAATGTAACAAGGCGAGATACTTGTATACATAACTAGGCTGGACATGCATGTGAAGTACAGGCGGGTATGGGTCGAAAAATTCAGCCTACAACATATAAATATTTATATATATTCTACTATAAGGTATAGTTTTTGTTTCTACACACACATCGTATGCGTATTTGGTGGCGTATACTGTATATTTAAGTAGAACGGCTCGCCGTAAATTGTACCTTACTGAAGGATAAGAGTTTTAATTGCCGGTGAACTAATTGACATGCTTCAAAAACAAAATTTATTATATTTATGTATTCAGAGACAAACAACAAGATTCTCTCTGAATGCTCTTTACTGCTTTCTGCGCAATGTGTCCCCACTATATATATATATATATATATATATATATATATATATATATATATATATATATATATATATATATATATATATATATGATAAAGAGTGGCTTACGATATGTCTCCCCATTCTCTCCATATATAGTTTGCGGAAATAATCACATGGATTAGGCGACAATAATTCCCAGCGCATTCGTGTACCAAGAAACAATTATTAAGTATTATTTTTGTTTAATATATATAGTCGGCAATCTCCATACAAAATTATATATATGTATACATAATATAATGCTTAATAGACGTTCACTGTTACAGAATGAATAGCTCCGACAACCGATTTTATCTGGAAAATACGAAGAAATAACGCACGACTAAAATATTTTGGCGGGCGAAAAATATTTCCCGAACTGCTACTTCCCACCGAATAATTATATATATATATATATATATATATATATATATATATATATATATATATATATATATATATATATATTTATATATATATATATATTTATATATATATATATATATATATATATATATATATATATATATATATATATATATATATATATATATATGTGTGTGTGTGTGTGTGTGTGTGTAATATACACTCCTTCTGAAGATATATTAATATACGAAAGTACTTAAGGAAATTCCTGTTTCAATTTTCCTACGTGGTCTGACACTGTCACATTTTTAATCACGTGTTTATTTTCGAGATATACACATATAATATACCTGTATATATATATATATATATATATATATATATATATATATATATATATATATATATATATATATATATACATATATATATATATATATATAAATATATATTATATATATATATATTTCCTGGTTCCTTTTAGATGGATGTACCTAATAAGTTGAATTCCCTTGATCTTAAACGTTGATAATTTTTCCTTTGCGTTGATATATGCAGTACACTGAACTGAATAATTGGAGACATACTGTACATTTTGTATATTTTGAACCAACACTAACCTAGTAAGTAACCTAAATAGATTATTCCTTATTACAGCCTTGCTTAAATATAATTTGATCGATATTAAATAATTACTTAAGTAACCATTCAATTATATCAATATTGAAATGTAAAAAAAAATTATGCGAATTTTCAAATACAAAAAAAAAAACTAATCACGCGACATGCTTGCTAACTACAGTTAGGCTTGTATGAATTTAATTAAAAATTGAATATTATTGCACACTAACAACTCCATTCAAAACTGGAGAAATTGCTGACCTGGAGAGCGTGCAAAGCTCCTTTCCTGCTAGAATCCACTCTTATAAAACATCTAAATTATTGGGATCGATTAAATTTTTTAAATTTGTATTCTCCAGAGCGCATGGGAGAAATACATAATTTACACCTGGTAAATATTAGAAGGGCAGAATCCAAATCTCCACACGGAAATAACATCACGTGAGACCAGGAAGCATGGCAGGACGTGCAAAATAGCCCCACTAAAAAGCAGTGGTACAATAGGTACATTAGAGACAACTCTATCAATATCAAAGGCTCAAGACTTTTCAACACTACATATAAGGGGCATAACTGGCCGACCCCTCGCAGTGTTCAAGAGAGAACTTGATAAACATCTCCAAAGGATACCTAATCAACCAGGCTGTGATTCATACGTCAGGCTGCGAGCAGCTGCGTCCAACAGCCTGGTTGAGCAGACCACCAACTAGTAGGCCAGGTCAGAGACCGGGCCGAAGGGACGTTGACCCTCGTTGATCAAGCCACCACAAAGTAAGCACAAGGTTGGGTATGAACTGATGAACACAAGTCATTTTTTTCTAATTTAAACCAAAACTATCTTAGTAATCTGACCTAATCTAAATAAGCGTTTTATTTCTCCACTCTAAAACCTAGGCATACATAAATACCAATTAAGGTAACCAATATAATATACCAATTTTATTTAGTGCAGACAAAAATGTTGAAAATTAATAAAACCACCGTACTATTAGATATACTGTACCATACATACATATACCATACTAACGAAAATTAAAGCTTCCCAGGAATTGTTTTTAATTGAATTTTCTAATGAAAAAGCTTAAACCAATTTAGGCCTAAAGTTAAAGTGAAGGCTTGTGCTAATATTTAAATAAACGCATTTGATTATAATGGATCTTTACAAAGAAAAAAAGACGCATAGCTTTGATATTTTATTTAATTCTATTTTTTTGTATTCTTGGCAAACTTTATAATATCTATAATATATAAAGACTGAAATTACACTCAGGCATGGTGCACTGAAACATTCCCAACATTTGTATGATAGTGACACTAGCTCAAACATCTGTAAAATACAGTGATACTAGAATCAACTTCTGTAAGATACTGTGAAACTAGAATCAAACAGTGACACTAGTTCAAACATCTGTAAAATACAGTGACACTAGAATCAAACTTCTGTACGATACTGTGAAACTAGAACCAAACATATGTATGATACAGTGAGTAAAATCACACGTCTGTATAATACAGCGAAACCGATAACTATACTGTGTGTGTGGTTAGAAACTAAATTTTACAAACTACGATTTAAAAAAAAAATAAGTATATCACAGGATCTCTTTAACTTGCCATAACCGCTGGCTGATACTAATATTACAAACACAATATTTAAAGAAAATATGACCTTTTATATTAACAAGCGACGTTGAGCTACAAGAAAACAATTATTGTATTGCAAAGTTTAGAAAACTTGCGTTCTATGGCGCACTCTTTGTTTTTTGTATTCAATAATATACTATATTCAGATTGGTTAAGGCCAGCTATAGGGAATATTGTGTCTTAATTATACAAAAAATCCACGTCGTAGCATAACAAAAAGTACCAATTTTCGTATAATGTATTTACCCACCAAAAAAATCTACAAGAAAGATCTTGAAAACATATATATATATATACTGTATATTTATGTACTTACCATTTATGATGTATGAAATGTGTTCAAATGACCACCTTGCTGCACTGTAGACTAAACATTTGACATGGAGGTTAGCATGTGAACCGTAGGTGTCTTAAGTGTATCTCCTGTCTCCACTTATCACCTAAAAATTCACTTTTCGTTGCTCATCGTGTACCTGTGTCGTATGTAACGCGAAAATAATAATGCTGAATAATTTTTTAAAAATATATATTATTTTAACACTGTTTTAACATATTTAAATTTTCTTTGTAACACTTTTTTACACGACTCGATGTAACGTAAATGCTAATTCGGATTTTTCGTAAAATCGAGAAAAAAAAAAGTGAACTGCTTCCCGTTTCACATAACAAATTTCAGCCAGAAAAGATATTAAAAAATAACCTCACAGAGCAGCCACCGATTTAGGACACAACACAAAACTGGATTCGAGTATTTTATCTCCCAATTCACGAACCAGTTTTTAGAGATTTAATAACAAAATTTTCCAAGTAATACCATATTACGAAACTTACACGAGTAATTTCAGTGCTGTATTAATTTAAATTTTCACATGTATTGCATTAAAGAGTAGAATTATGTGCTATATTACGTACGCGCATCGGGGTACAAGAGTAGTTCACTGACTACTGTTCCCAATAGCAACCATTAAATTCCTCCAGCGCGTTGAAACACCATCCCCCGCAATTCACTAAAGTCACTACTACACTTGAGAGTCAGCCGATAAAACCGAACACGACACATTTCTTCCCAGAGCATTAGGCCCAATAGAGCCTACTACCATCATTCTGGTAATACTTTCAAGCCGCATATCCATTCTGGGGCAGTTATGTGAAGACTTTTGTTTTTCACCATTAATTCCTGTTCGATTAAGTAGCGTATGTTCGACCCAAATTAGCGTTGGTCAATAAATTATTGAGTATCACAATTAATACAAAAAAAAATAACTGCACAGACGTGTTAAGACAAAAATCAAAAGTTGATAAAATATGCTCTAATAAACTCAAAAATATAAAAAACACCCTTTTCTATCACATGATTTTCGTATCCTCGTGCTCTCAACACGGAAAATATATTTCTTAATTCACACTTTTGCAGAAAAATTGGATTTCAATTGAGACGTAGTTTCTAGAAAATGTTACTAAAACACTTCGTGTAATTCATTCAAACACGTTATACACTGCGTGTATCACGAAAACATACAGCGAATGAAACTACCAGCACGCTAAAACATCACTCGGATAAGCACTTTGGTAGATGAAAATCGAATTTGTATGAAGTACCGCTAATAAGAGCGTTCGGAGCTCCCGCATAGTATGTCCGACCAGCGTAGGAGTAGAGACTCGAATGAGACCATCCAGTCATCCACCAGCGCCCCTCCCCATCTCCAATTCATCCCCCTCCCCCGCGTCCCCTCCCTATCTTCCTCCCCCATCCCGGAGCGCTCCTCCCATTCCACTCCACGAGCCACCCTCTCTCTCTCTCTCCCTCGTGTTCTCCTGCCCCTCCTCTTCCTCTGGGGGCCCCTGTCCCTCCTGCCGTTGCAACGAGCCCCTGCATATCCTGACGATAGCCCCATTTTTCCCCTCCACCCACTTGGGATAATGTGGCCTCTGGCATGTCTATCAGGGGCTGGTAATTGTAATTTCTTCACGTGTCAAGCAAGATTCCGGCGGTGCAGCGGCCGGCCGGACCCAACTGCGTCCTGTGATTCATAGCCAAAGGAAAGTTTTCCGCTTACGACCTTCGACTGCGCATAATTTATTGGTATTTATTAAGAATGTTTTTTTTTATTGTTTACTCTTAAGTATTGAACATGACGTCTTCTTGACTGGCTTAGCATCTCAGTGTCTGGAAATACTTCCCTACCGTTGCAACTTCTTCAAGTCGAGTTCGATGTATACCGAGTCTTTCTTACGAACCTCCTCCTCCTCCCCCCCATCATCTGCTCTAATTAAGCGTTTGGGCAGCTACTCAATTAAATACAGTATAAGGAAAAGTATCGATAAATTAGGGAGCGCGCTGACTGGCTGGGGTCCCTATGTCAACAAAATACCGATAGGGCCGGAACTGTCGGAAAGTAAGATGCACTCCACACAGAAAGTCTTTCAATTAACACTTGTCATTTCCTTATCGCTAATGTGATCACGCTAACCGCTCGCGTATATTCTAAAGACGTCAACATTTTGATATTTCGCGCATAAATATAAATATTTATTCGCATGTGAGTTTATATCGTCTATATGATATATATATATATATATATATATATATATATATATATATATATATATATATATATATATATATATATATGTCGTACCTAGTAGCCAGAACGCACTTCTCAGACAACTATGCAAGGCCCGATTTGCCTAATAAGAAAAGTTTTTATGAATTACTTGTTTTTCTACTACCTAACCTACCTAACCTAACCTAACTTTTTTGGCTACCTAACCTAACCTAACCTATAAAGATAGGTTAGGTTAGGTAGGGTTGGTTAGGTTCGGTCATATATCTACGTTAATTTTAACTCCAATAAAAAAAATTGACCTCATACATAATGAAATGGGTAGCTTTATCATTTCATAAGAAAAAAATTGGAGAAAATATATTAATTCAGGAAAACTTGGCTTATTAGGTAAATCGGGCCTTGCATAGTAGGCTGAGAAGTACGTTCTGGCTACTAGGTACGACATATATATATATATATATATATATATATATATATATATATATATATATATATATATATATATATATATATATATATATATATATATATATATGATTGCCTAACAGGCAGAGTGATTTTCATTATTTTCAAATGTTTCTTTTCAAAAATTGGTTTATTCCAATTAATATTATTGTCTTAAGAACATGAAATGCTGACAGTTATATTAGGTTAAGATAAATTTTGTTAGGTTAGGTTTGATAAAATGTTTAATAATTTATACTGTATATATATATATATATATATATATATATATATATATATATATATATATACTGTATATATATATATATATATATATATATATATATATATATATATATATATATATATATATATGACTGTCAGAAAACGGAGGAAGAATTGAAACAGGAATTTCCTTAAGTACTTTCGTATATAATAATACATCTTCAGAAGGAATGGTAAACCATTTTTGTTGGCATATTCCTTCTGAAGATGAATTATTAAATACGAAAGTACTTAAGGAAATACCTGTTTCAATTCTTCCTCCGTGGTCTGACACTGTCAGACCAATACATATATATATATATATATATGTCGTACCTAGTAGCCAGAACGCACTTCTCAGCCTACTATGCAAGGCCCAATTTGCCTAATAAGCTAAGTTTTCATGAATTAATTGTTTTTCGACTACCTAACCTACCTAACCTAACCTAACCTAACTTTTTCGGCTACCTAACCTAACCTAACCTTTAAAGATAGGTTAGGTTAGGTTAGGTAGGGTTGGTTAGGTTCGGTCATATACCTACGTTAATTTTAACTCCAATAAAAAAAAATTGACCTCATACATAATGAAATAGGTAGCTTTATCATTTCATAAGAAAAAAATTAGAGAAAATATATTAATTCAGGAAAACTTGGATTATTAGGCAAATCGGGCCTTGCATAGTAGGCTGAGAAGTGCGTTCTGGCTACTAGGTACGACATATATATATATATATATATATATATATATATATATATATATATATATATATATATATATATATATATATATATATATATATATATATATATTAATATATTTTGGAGGATTGTAGACAAACGTTATTAAATATGACTGAAAGGGTTAGATCGATAATTCTTGCACGAATCTAATGAAGATTTTTTTGACGTTCACTTGGTAAGAAATTAAAAAATTAACAATAAAGTTTACAAAAACAACAACGTGGCTACATTATGTTCCTTACGGACTCACTATAGCCCGAGCTACATGGAACATTTTGTTCAGAGTAGCTGAATCTAAAATAACAACAACAACATTATGTTCCAAACACAAACTAAACTAACCTAACGTACCCAGGCTTAATACACGCTATCTGAGGCTTAATATAGAACATATATGTGCTATACTAGGCCTAGGAATATTTAAGTTAGTTTTTTAGCTTCATATATTTTTTTTTTTTTGGGGGGGGGACCCTAAAAAGTGACTATACAAAATCCGACTATCTAATTGTCAATAATTGTACTATGGGCCACATAGTTACAAAAGGTATTATCTAAACAAGAGGATGGGTTGATATAATTAGTATATTGTTGTTGTTCAGAGGAGGTATATTTGGCACATATATGGTATAGCCAGCGTGTTTGTAGCTATACACACTTCTTGTCAATTTCACCACCTACTCATGCTTCCAACCGCTTCCATTTGGTTCATCTGTCGGGTAACGTCTTAGTTCACTTAACATTATTACGCGGAGGCCAAGAACCAATACAGTAAGAGAAATAATATAAAAATAACAAGTACAAATATCCCATCAATCTATTTATAAACATCTTAACACGAATGTAAATTGTATACTGTATATGGTCACACTCAAAAGTAATAGTTATATACAATACACTCACACACGCGCACACACACACACACACACACACACACACACACACACACACACACACACACACACACACACACACACACACACACACACACACACACATTGATATGAAACACACGTATAATTATTACTGTTCTTCGCCAAACTATATATATATATATATATATATATATATATATATATATATATATATATATATATATATATATATATATATATATATTATTATTATTACTTAGCTCTATGTTAGTAGTGGAGGACCTAGCAAGCAAACCCTACCTCCCCCTCCCCCCCAATAGGTAATCTAAGACTCAGTATTCACTCAAGTGACGAAAATGTGCACTCAAGACAACACCAAATAAGTAGGTGTTTCGTTAATTTTAATTTTCACCTTATTGTCTTTATTCCTTAATTTTCTGTATACGCTATTTAGATAATAATAATGTCTCTAGACACTTATTGTTCTGCTGGGAAGCTAAGATGATATATTAAATGCTAACGTACATTGGATGGTAAATATTATTGTTAAACAGAAGCAAGTGACCATATACTGACTGCACTATAATATCGGTATTGGATATACCACGCCATAATATCGGTATTGGACATACAACGCCATAATATCGGTATTTGGATATACCACGCCATAATATCGGTATTTGGACATACCACGTCATAATATCGGTATTGGACATACCACGCCATGATATCGGTATTGGACATACCACGCCATAATATCGGTATTGGATATACCACGCCATAATATTGGTATTGAACACACCACGCCATAATATCGGTATTGAGCACACCACGCCATAATATCGGTATTGGATATACCACGCCATAATATCGGTATTGGATATACCACGCCATAATATCGGTATTTGGATATACCACGCCATAATATCGGTATTAAATATACCACGCCATAATATCGGTATTGGACATACCACGCCATAATATCGGTATTGGACATACCACGCCATAATATCGGTATTGGATATACCACGCCATAATATCGGTATTGGACATACAACGCCATAATATCGGTATTTGGATATACCACGCCATAATATCGGTATTTGGACATACCACGTCATAATATCGGCATTGGACATACCACGCCATAATATCGGTATTTGGACATACCACGCCATAATATCGGTATTGGACATACCACGCCATAATATCGGTATTGGACATACCACGCCATAATATCGGTATTGGACATACCACGCCATAATATCGGTATTGGACATACCACGCCATAATATCGGTACTGGAAACGCCATAATATCGGTATTGGACAGTACCACGCCATAATATCGGTATTGAACACACCACGCCATAATATCGGTATTGAACACACCACGCCATAATATCGGTATTGGACATACCACGCCATAATATCGGTATTTGGACATACCACGCCATAATATCGGTATTTGGACATACCACGCCATAATATCGGTATTGGACATACCACGCCATAATATCGGTATTGAACACACCACGCCATAATATCGGTATTGAGCACACCACGCCATAATATCGGTATTGAACACACCACGCCATAATATCGGTATTGAGCACACCACGCCATAATATCGGTATTGGACGTACCACGCCATAATATCGGTATTGAGCACACCACGCCATAATATCGGTATTGAGCACACCACGCCATAATATCGGTATTGGACGTACCACGCCATAATATCGGTATTGGACGTACCACGCCATAATATCGGTATTGGACGTACCACGCCATAATATCGGTATTGAGCACACCACGCCATAATATCGGTATTGAGCACACCACGCCATAATATCGGTATTGAGCACACCACGCCATAATATCGGTATTGAACACACCACGCCATATCGGTATTGAACACACCACGTCATAATATCGGTATTGAACACACCACGCCATAATATCGGTATTGGATATACCACGCCATAATATCGGTATTGAACACACCACGCCATAATATCGGTATTGGACGTACCACGCCGTAATATCGGTATTGGACATACCACGCCATAATATCGGTACTGGACATACCACGCCATAATATTGGTATTGAACATACAGTATATACTAAGAACTGTACTCCAATGTATTATACATTGAATGGGGTACTACTAGTTAACATAGGCCAGGACACTTTAATATTAAAATATATTTGCTGGATTGTAGGCAAGCTCTTGTGAGGAGCCTAATAACCCTCCCCCCCCCCTAGTAATAGGCTCAATAGGCTCAACACCAATAACCAGAAAGTAAATTATGTACTACACCGCCTATAAAATACAAGCCGTGTAAGTTATCTTGAGATGATTTCGGGGCTTTAGTGTCCCGCGGCCCGGTCCTCCACCAGGCCTCCACCCCCAGGAAGCAGCCCGTGACAGCTGGCTAACACCCAGGTACCTATTTTACTGCCAGGTAACAGGGGCATAGGGTGAAAGAAACTCTGCCCATTGTCTCTCGCCAGCGCCCAGGTTCGAACCCGGGACCACAGGATCACAAGTCCAGTGTGCTGTCCGCTCGGCCGACCGGCTCCCTAAAGTTACACATACATAATTTCATTTAGCCTTGAACTATGTCCAGGATAAAAAGTATTTTTGTTAATTGGTCAGTTAGTAAGTTAGTGGTGGCCGTCTTTACCCTCGAGGTTTGTAGGTATCATGTAAAACACTCAACCAAGTTAGCAAAATGTTCGGTTGATAACATTGGTTATACGGCTACCAATTGATAAAGATTAAGCCACCCAAGAGGTGGCACGGGCATGAATAGCCCGTAAATACGGCTACCGCGGTGGCGGTGATCTTATAACAAATGTTTGGCCCACCGCCTGACCGCTGGGTGGACAGCGCTTCGGATTCGTAGTCCTGAGGTTCCGGGTTCGATCCCCGGTGGAGGAGGAGACAATTGGGCAAACTGTTTCTGTCACCCTGATGCCCCTGTTACCTAGCAGTAAATAGGTACCTGGGAGTTAGACAGCTGCTACGGGCTGCTTCCTGTGGGTGGTGTAACAAAAAGGAGGCCTGGTCGAGGACCGGGCCGCGGGGACGCTAAAGCCCCGAAATCATCTCAACATAACCTCAAGATGATAACCACTATCCAGACACCAGCAAAATATATAATACCAATCGCCCGAGTTCCATCTAAACAGAAAATAGGATTCACTAATCTCCCTAAATAAACGAAAATACATTCCCTTTGGCATACCACCCGGTAACCCCTTCGAGTTTTAATACATATACTAGTATTATAGGCGTATACATATCAATGGGGGTATATTCACTGAAGCGTATTTCTAAGAGTTCATACAATGACTTTGAAGTATTTTAAAGGATTCAAAATGTGTTAAATTTTGTTATCTAAATAATTATGCACTATTTTGGTCTTGAATTTTCGCGCGCGACTCCACCTTATCATTGAGGAACTAATACATTAATATAACCATATTGATGATGAATTAATACATCAATTTAACTATATCAGCGATGAACTAATATATCAATTTAACCATACCAGCGATGAACTAATACATCAATTTAACCATATCAGCGATGAACTAATACATTAATATAACCATATCTGCGGTTAACTTATAACGGGTTAACTTATACAACAATTTAACCATATCAGAGATGAACTAATACATTAATATAACCATATTAGTGATGAATTAATATAACAATTTAACCGTATCAGCAGCAATGAACTAATTCATCAATTTAACCATATCAGAGATGAACTAATACATCAATTTAACTATATTACTGATGAATTAATACAAAATTTTAACAATATCCGTGATGAATTAATTCAACAATTTAACCATGTCAGCAATGAATTAATACAACAATTTAACCATATCTTGCATGAACTAATACAACAATTTAACTACGTCAGCATTGAATTAATACAACAATTTAACCAAATCAGCAAAAACGAATACAACAAATTAACCATTTCAGCAATGAACTAATACAGTACAACAATTTAACCATCTGAGCGATGAACTAATAAAACAATTTAGCCATATCATCGATGTACTAATACAACAATTTAACCATATCAGCGATGTACTAATACAACAATTTAACCATATCAGCGATGTACTAATACAACAATTTAACCATATCAGCGATGTACTAATACAACAATTTAACCATATTAGCGATAAAGTAATACATTACTCTAACCATAGCGATGAACTAATACATCTAATTTAACTATATCGATGCTGAACTAATTCAACAAATATAACCATATCGGCGATGATCTAATCCAACAGTTTCCCTGCGGGTTACCTTGCACTGTTTCCTAGGATCAACGTTTCCGCGGCCCTGTCTCTGACCTGCCGTTCTGGTTGGTAGACAGGTCAACCATGTTGTTAGACGTAGCTTCTCGCAGCCTGACGTATGAATCACAGCCCGGTTGATCAGATATCCTTTGGAGGTGTTCATCAAGTTCTCTTTTGAACATCACGAGAGGTTGACTATTTATGCCTCTTATGTTACAAGAAAATGTTGAACAGTCTTGGGCCCTTGATGTTAAATAGATCAACACGTCCTCCCAATAGAACGTCGCATTTTGACGTATGCTCTACCTAAGGCCAAAAATCGTCGTACTGTACTAGAAAATGGTAGTGGCTCGCGAAATTGACTTAGTGGCCCGTTTTCTGTTTTGGGTCCTCCGGTAGGTTAGGATAAGGGCACTTTAGTACGACAGTTTCGTGACGTTGGGAAATTCTAACGTCAAGAGAATTCTATCCAGTCCGTCCTTAGGAGGACGGGCCGGATAGAATTATCTCTCTCTCAGAGTATCTATTGTACCTTTGTTTTTCAAAGGGGATGTTTTGCACATCCTGTCATGCCTACTGGTCTCTTATTTCTGAGTGGTGGTATTTCTGAGTGGTGTTATTTCTGAGTGGTAGTATTTCTGAGTGGTGTTATTTCTGAGTGGTGGTATTTCTGAGTGGTGTTATTTCTGAGTGGTGTTATTTCTGAGTGTCATTATTTCTGAGTGATGTTATTTCTGAGTGGTGGTATTTCTGAGTGATGGTATTTCTGAGTGGTGGTATTTCTGAGTGATGGTATTTCTGAGTGGTGTTATTTCTGAGTGGTGTTATTTCTGAGTGATGGTATTTCTGAGTGGTGTTATTTCTGAGTAACGAAAATAGGCAAATACAAATTCAGTCAATTTTGAACCTAAAATTTACCACAGTTGACTAAAGTGGTAAGTCGATGATCTAACAACAATTTAACCATATCAGCGATGTATTAATCCAACAATTTAACCATATCAGCGATGTACTTATACAACAATTTAACCATATCAGCGACGTACTAATACAACAATTTAACCCTATCAGCGATGTACTAATACAACAATTTAACCCTATCAGCGATGTACTAGTCTAACAATTTAACCCTATCAGCGATGTATTAATTCAACAATTTAACCATATCAGCGATGTACTAATACAACAATTTAACCATATCAGCGACGTACTAATACAACAATTTAACCCTATCAGCGATGTACTAATACAACAATTTAACCCTATCAGCGATGTACTAGTCTAACAATTTAACCCTATCAGCGATGTATTAATTCAACAATTTAACCATATCAGCGATGAACAAATACAACAATTTAACCATATCAGCGATGAACAAATACAACAATTTAACCATAACCTAAAGTGGTCGACTTACCACTAAGTGAAGATCAACGGGGGAAAAAATTATATCTGCGGCAAATAAGGAAAAACAAATACAACAGCGAAGAGCAACGAAAAATTAAAAAAAAAGCGACAAATAACGATAATAACGACAAAAATTATACCTTCGACAACTACAGCGAGACTTAAGGAAAAAGAGAGAACAAGAACAGAAACAAATACAAACAACAGGCAAACAGCGAACCATACAACGATAACAGGCAAACAGCGGCACATGCAACGATAACAGGCAAACAGCGGCACATACAACGATAACAGGCAAACAACGGCACATACAACGATAACAGGCAAACAGCGGCACATACAACGATAACAGGGCAAACAGCGGCACATACAACGATAACAGGCAAACAGCGGCACATACAACGATAACAGGCAAACAGCGGTACATGCAACGATAACAGGCAAACAGCGGCACGTACAACGATAACAGGCAAACAGCAGCACGTACAACGATAACAGGCAAACAGCGGCACATACAACGATAACAGGCAAACAGCGGCACGTACAACGATAACAGGCAAACAGCGGCACGTACAACGATAACAGGCAAACAGCGGCACATACAACGATAACAGGCAAACAGCGGCACATACAACGATAACAGGCAAACAGCGGTACATGCAACGATAACAGGCAAACAGCGACCCATACAACGATAACAGGCAAACAGCGGCACGTACAACGATAACAGGCAAACAGCGGCACGTACAACGATAACAGGCAAACAGCGGCACGTACAACGATAACAGACAAACAGCGGCACATACAACGATAACAGGCAAACAGCGGCACATACAACGATAACAGGCAAACAACGGCACGTACAACGATAACAGACAAACAACGGCACGTACAACGATAACAGACAAACAACGGCACGTACAACGATAACAGACAAACAACGGCACGTACAACGATAACAGACAAACAACGGCACATACAACGATAACAGACAAACAACGGCACGTACAACGATAACAGGCAAACAGCGGCACGTACAACGATAACAGGCAAACAGCGACCCATACAACGATAACAGGCAAACAGCGGCACATACAACGATAACAGGCAAACAGCGGTGCATACAACGATAACAGGCAAACAGCGGCACGTACAACGATAACAGGCAAACAGCGGTACATACAACGATACATACATACATACATACAATATGCAACGATAACAACGGTATATACAACGAAAACAAACAACAAAAACAGGGGCATATACAATGAAAACAAACAAAGGATAACAGCTGTATATCGCCTTAGTAACCCTTCCCGCTATCGCCCAGGGGATGGGCTTGGGGTACAAAATAAATAACAACGATAACAGCCAAATAGGGGCATATACAACAAGAACAAGCAAACAACGAGAACAGCGGCATATACAACGATAGCAGGTAATAACTAAAACAGAGGCTCATACGACGATAACAGCAAAATAGCGCCATATATAACAATAACAGGCAAACGAGAACAGCAGTATATATAACGATAACAGTCAAACAGCGGTATATATAACGATAAGTCAAACAGCGGTATATATAACGATAACAGTCAAACAGCGGTATATATAACGATAACAGTCAAACAGCGGTATATATTAGGATAACAGTCAAACAGCGTTATATATAACACTAACAAACAACAGTATATATAACGATAACAGCCAAACAGTGGTATATATATATATATATATATATATATTGCGATAACAGCAAAACAGCGGTGTATGTAACGATAAGTCAATCGGCGGCATATATATAGCAATAACAGCCAAAAAGCGGCAGTTATAACGATAACAGCCAAAAACAGACAATAAAGTCATATGCAACGTTAACAGGCAAACAACGAGAACAGCGCATTTACAATGGTAACAGAGGCTCATAAAACGATAACAGGCAAACAACGAGAACAACCAAATAGCTGCAAATATAACGATAACAGTCAAACAATAAGAACAGCGGCATAAACAAAAGATTACAGGCAAACAACGAGAACAATACTCTATATTCACTTCCCCCTTCAGAGCAGGAGAGATTGCTAAAATAGAGGGAATACAGAGAACATATACGGCACGCATAGACGCGATAAAGTACCTAAATTATTGGGATCGTCTCAAAGCTCTCCAAATGTACTCACTAGAAAGGAGACGAGAGAGATACCAAATAATATACACGTGGAAAATACTGGAGGGTCAGGTCCCAAATCTACACAGTAAAATAACAACGTACTGGAGTGAACGATATGGAAGAAAATGCAGAATAGAACCAGTGAAGAGCAGAGGTGCCATAGGCACAATCAGAGAACACTGTATAAACATCAGAGGTCCGAAGTTGTTCAACGTCCTCCCAGCAAGCATAAGAAATATTGCCGGAACAACCGTGGACATCTTCAAGAGGAAACTAGATAGTTTTCTCCAAGGAGTGCCGGACCAACCGGGCTGTGGTGGGTATGTGGGCCTGCGGGCCACTCCAAGCAACAGGCTGGTGGACCAAACTCTCACAAGTCAAGCCTGGCCTCGGGCCGGGCTTGGGGAGTAGAAGAACTCCCAGAACCCCATCAAGGTATAGTGGCATATATAACGATAACAGGCAAACAATCATATATTCAATGATAACAGCCAAACAATTATATATTAAATGATAACAGCCAAACAACGAAATCCGGCATATATAACGATAGCAGGCAAACAACGAGAACAGCCAAACAGCGGCATATACAGCGATAACAAGCAAACAACGAGAACAGAGGCAAATACGATACCTTGCAAACAACGAGAACAGAGGCAAATACGATACCTTGCAAACAACGAGAACATATACAACGATAACAGACAAGCGACAGTGAACGATAATAGCGAAATAGCGTTAACAAGCAAACAACGAGAACATATACAACGTTGACATATACAACGATGACACAAGCGACAGTGAACGATAATAGCGAAATAGCGTTAACAAACAAACGAGAACAGCGGCATATACAACAATAACAAACAAGCAAACAACGAAAAAAAGCAGCATATACACTATACCTGGCAAACAACGGTATATACAACTACAACAGATAAAACAGCGGCATATACAACCATAAGAACTAAACGAAATCAAAAGCAAACAACGTAACAAGCAAAACAACAATAGCAGCAGCACTGGACTCGTCAACAGAAGCAAGCAACGAGACCAGACGTAAACAACGAGAGCAGTCGCAAAGAGAGGAGTGACAAACAACGGCAATCAACGAGCACAGTCGCAAACAAAGAAAGCGGTGGCAAACGACCACAAACAAAACGAGAACAGTGGCAAAGAACGATAACAGCAAACACAACGAGAGCAGTAGTAAACAGCGATAACTCGAAAAGAACCGCAGACGCGAGAACAGTAGCAAACACAAGGAAAACTGGCAAATAACGGCACACACAACGACAACGGTGACAAACAACGGCAAACACAAAGAGAACAGTGGCCAACAACGCTAAGCACAACGAGAATGGGGGCAATCTTGAGGTTATCTTGAGATGATTTCGGGGTTTTAGTGTCCCCGCGGCCCGGTCCTCAACCAGGCCTCCACCCCCAGGAAGCAGCCCGTGACACCTGACTAACACCCAGGTACCTATTTTACTGCTAGGTAACAGGGGCATAGGGTGAAAGAAACTCTGCCCATTGTTTCTCGCCGGCGCCTGGGATCGAACCCAGGACCACAGGATCACAAGTCCAGCGTGCTGTCCGCTCGGCCGACCGGCTCCGGCCGACCGGCAAACAAAGAGAACAGTGGCAAACAACGCTAAACACAACGAGAACGGCGGCAAACAACGCTAAACACAACGAGAACGGCGGCAAACAACGCTAAACACAATGAATGCGGAGACAAACAACGAAATACAAGGAGCACAAGCAAATTATGAGATTTGCAAGCAACAAAACAGCTGTATACACTTAAAATAGCTACAAAACACGTTGGCACACAAATAACATGAACTGCGGCAAATATAAAGAGAACAGTCACAAACACGACGGGAACAGTCACAAACACGACGCGAACAGTAACAAACACATCGATAACAATAACATACACATCAAGAACGGTCACAAACACGACGCGAACAGTGACAAACACGACGCGAACAGTGACAAACACGACGGGAACAATGGCAAACACAACGAGAACAGTAAAAAACACACCGAGAAGTCACAAACACTTCGAGAACAGTGACAAACACACCAAGAACAGTGACAAACACGACGCGAACAGTCACAAACACTGGAAGAACAGTCACAAACACATCGAGAACCAAGACATACACATCAAGAACGGTCACAAACACCACAAGATATGGCAAACAATAACAGCAGTGACAAACACAGCGAGAACAGTAACAATGAAAACAGAGGGGGGGGGGGGTCCTGCACTTATCAGCTTGCACCTTAACTAATATCCTCAAAGACAATTTGTAATAACAATTATATACGTTTTAAACATTTAAACATCGTACAGTACATAGAGAAATCACAGCAACGTGATATAAATCAATGAGAAAATGATTTCCTCCTGTGGATTTGATTGGGAGAGATTCACAAAGCAGTTACGCAAGCACTTACGAACCTGTACATCTTTTCTCAATCTTTGGGGGCTTTGTTTACAATTATGAAACAGTTAACGAGCTCCGAAGCACCAGGAGGCTGTTTATAACAATAACAACAGTTGATTGGGAAGTTTTCATTCCTGTAAACTGTTTAATAAATGTAACCAAAGCCGTCAATGATTGAGGAAAGATGTTCACGTTCGTAAGTACTTGCGTAGCTGCTTCGTGAATCTGGCACTTGGACGTTTCAGGAAGACTAGAGTGTGTTTGTGTGTCTGAGAACATCCAGTACATTGGTTCGAATCCTCATCACGACCTCTGTGGATTTTCACATCGTACAATGTTAAGTAAGGTTTTTTTTAGGAGGATAATTTAAAATATTCTGATTAGGATTCTAATTCTGATTGTGTTTTTAGAACGCGAGATTTGTAACATGGTTTAAATTTATTTAAGATAAATACCGGAAAAGATATATATATATATATATATATATATATATATATATATATATATATATATATATATATATATATATATATATATATATATATATATATATATATAATTACAATACATTGGCAATAAGTTCTTGAATACATTAGTCAATATTTAAATAATTACATGTGATAAAGTCACTACACAAGACGAGTCAGGTATCAAGTCAGATGTTTTAACACGGCATTTTGTACGCTAATGTGAATGTTTAATAAAAATATACAACACGTCCTCCTAACATGAATATATTTACATTAACTACTTGAGTGGAAAGTATACCAATGTGTAGTGATGGGCCGCCAGGACGTTGACTTTTTGTATTATAGAATACGGACAAACAGGAAATATTTTTAATCTCAACATGTATACAAGACCTAACGTCTCCTAGTAATTCTAGGTCTAATGCACTATATTACCTTGCAATGATTTCGGGGCTTAGCGTCCCCCGCGGCCCGGTCCTCCTCCCCCCTATGGTGTCTAATATTGTGCATATATACGCTATATTAGGCCTAGGCATATTTAAGTTTGGTTTTTAGCTTTACATTTTTCCCAGACTCTATAAAATTAATAGTACAAGAAGTGGTTTACAGTTGTCCATCACTACATATTGGTACTTTCCACCACATAGCTACTGTTACTACTTTCTCAGGAGGATGAGCTATAATATAATACATCTTTTTGTATCAAATTATTCCTCGAAATGACAATGGAAATGTATAGGGTTTGAGATACTAGGCTCTAGTACCTGAGTTTTAGCTAGTTCTTGAGGATATATGTACCTTGTGGTTCCCTGTGTTCTGGTGGGACCCGTTCCTACCCCGCACTTCAAAGACGGTCTGATCAGCCAAACTGTTGGCGCTTGTAATTCGCAGTCCATCTCCACTTCCTTGAGCAGAACTACTGTGCTACTGAATGAAGATGGTGGCTGCATACGATTCGCAGACGATGAGTCCCATTAACGTGGCTGAAGAAACGACCAACCCACAACTCACAAGATGGTGATCCGAAGACGTTTCGGTCCGTCCTGGACCATTATCAATTATCACTGACTTGATAATGGGTCCAGGACGGACCGAAACGTCGTCGCTTCTCAATCTTCTGACTTGTGGTTTGGTCATCATTCATTCGACTCAATGCGCAGTTAGGACTCCGGACCCCCGTGTATGGGTTGGTTCTGAAAATTACGGTCGTTTCCTTCCTATCCTTGCACACAGAGTAGCCAACCTTGACCCTTGGTGGGGGCCCCTTACCCTTGGTGGGGGCCCCTTACCCTTGGTGGGGGCCCCTTACCCTTGGTGGGGGCCCCTTACCCTTGGTGGGGGCCCCTTACCCTTGGTGGGGGCCCCTTACCCTTGGTGGGGCCCTCCTACCCTTGGTGGAGGCCCCCCTACTCTTGGTGGGGGCCCCTGCCCTTGGTGGGGGCCCCTTACCCTTGGTGGGGGGCCCCTTACCCTTGGTGGGGGCCCCTTACCCTTGGTGGGGCCCCCCTACCCTTGGTGGGGGCCCCTACCCTTGTGGGGGTCCCTACCCTTGGTGGGGGCCCTACCCTTGGTGGGGCCCTACCAATGGTGGGGCCCTACCATGGGAACACAAGAGAACGCGCCGATGAAGAGCGGTCATCGTCAGGCGATTTCTACTTTGTGAGCGGTGAGGCTAGAAGAGACTTGTGGTCACCATCCACTAGACGTAAATAAAGTCAGGTTATAATAAGTTGAGCGAATTTATAAGTTATATATTATTATAAGTTGTAGTTGAACATTCCCCTTTTTTTCTGAGACATGTCTGAGACGTAGGAAGTATTAGAGAGCAAATACCTTCCCTTTGGCCATATCACCACATGGAAAATATTCTGGTCTCGAACAGCGCGAGCGTAGTCCACCTGTACACACCAGGCTCCAAAGAATGTGTAGAATGAACACTAAATATTTTAAAACAACGAAAATAAAAAAAAAATTCGCTAAAGTGAAATGTATTAAATGCTAAAGTGAACGGCGGTATTAACCCATGAGAAGTATGAACAATAATAATTACGTGCCCGCGGGGCGGCGATGCTGTGAGGCATTCCGTGGAACAAGACACAAGCACAGAGGCGGGCCGAAAGAGCCAGAGCTCAACCCCCGCAAGCACAACTAGGTGAACACAAATAGTGAGGATCAAACATCACCATATTTGTGCGGCCAGCCATGCTACGGACCCACTGCCACACATAATAATGATGAATACTCCTGCTATGGCTTCCCCCTGCTGCTTCTGCTCCTGCTCCACCTGCTTCCTGCTTCCCCGCTGCTGCTGTTCTCCACCTCCGCAATGATTACCGAAGCCAAGATGGAGGCGGTGGTGGCCACTCCCCAGCGGCAGAAGTAGGCCTAAACAAAGATCACTAGGCCTTCTGCCCCCTCCTACACGGATTGTATGTTTTTACGCACTATGTTTAAAACTGTCTTTCAGTGTGTGTGTACTCACCTAGTACTCACCGAGTTGTGCTTGTGGGGGTTGAGCTTTGGCTCTCTGGTCCCGCCTCTCAACAGTCAATCAACCGGTGTACAGATTCCTGAGCCTACTGGGCTCTATCATATCTACATTTCAAACTTGTTTTGTGTGTATGTATGTGTGTGTGTGTGTGTGTGTGTGTGTGTGTGTGTGTGTGTGTGTGTGTGTGTGTGTGTGTGTGTGTGTGTGTGTGTGTGTGTGTTTCTGGTTACAGGTATAAAGCTATGCTTGTAGTATCTCGTCTATCTTGTATATTTAATCATAAACAGATGTACAACTACCTTCTGCTGGTCTTACCCCACACAACCATTGGGAATTTATTACAACCATCCACAACTCTATTTGTAAAAATAAAAACAAAAATAAATAAGTGAAATCCTTTCTACACATTTTCTTCCGGAATTTATACCAATGACCGCCAGCTCTTCTTATTTTGGGGTTCAAAAACTATTCCTTTTCACTTGTATCGTTTTACAAACTTTCATATTTTTTTTTATAATATTTCCCCTTTTCTTTAATTTTTTTTTTGTCTACGAGCTTATTACTTTTAACGTTTCATTTGTATTTTTGCCATGATGGTGAAAGTTGAACTCCAAAATTCTGTTAATTTTTGTAAACAGATTTGTGTCTGTTATTTTTTGCCTTGTATATATACAGTATATATATACAGCTTACAACAACGTAACAGGAATCATTCAAAATAATTTACATGGCGTATGAGGAGGGTAGAAATAGGCTAAGCTGGCGATGAGTCACAATAACGTGGCTAAAGTAAGTTGACCAGACCACACACTAGAAGGTGAAGGGACGACGACGTTTCGGTCCGTCGTGGACCATTCTCAAGTCGATTGTGAAACGACCATTCTCACAATCGACTTGAGAATGGTCCAGGACGGACCGAAACGTCGTCGTCCCTTCACCTTCTAGTGTGTGGTCTGGTCAACATAGCCTAAGCTACTCTATTCCTGGTTGATTGGTTGATGGGGTTCTGGGAGTTCTTCTACTCCCCAAGCCCGGCCCGAGGCCAGGCTCGACTTGTGAGAGTTTGGTCCACCAGGCTGTTGCTTGGAGCGGCCCGCAGGGCCACGTACCCACCACAGCCCGGCTGATCCGGAACTTCTCTTAGAAAACCGTCCAGTTTTCTCTTGAAGATGTCCACGGTTGTTCCGGCAATATTTCTTATGCTCGCTGGGAGGACGTTGAACAACCGCGGACCCCTGATGTTTATACAGTGCTCTCTGATTGTGCCTATGACACCTCTGCTCTTCACAGGTTCAATCTTGCATTTTCTTCCATATCGTTCACTCCAGTACGTTGTTATTTTACTGTGTAGATTTGGGACCTGACCCTCCAGTATTTTCCAGGTGTATATTATTTGGTATCTCTCTCGTCTCCTTTCTAGAGAGTACATTTGGAGAGCTTTGAGACGATCCCAATAATTTAGGTGTTTTATCTCGTCTATGCGTGCCGTATATGTTCTCTGTATTCCCTCTATTTCAGCAATCTCTCCTGCTCTGAAGGGGGAAGTGAGTACTGAGCAGTACTCGAGACGGGACAGCACAAGTGACTTGAAGAGTACAACCATTGTGATGGGATCCCTGGATTTGAAAGTTCTCGTAATCCATCCGATCATTTTTCTGGCTGACGCGATATTTGCTTGGTTATGCTCCCTAAACGTTAGATCGTCGGACATCATTATTCCACTTGAGATGTATTTTATTGCAGACGAGGAGTCACAATAACGTGGCTGAAATATACATACATACATGTTGACCAAACCACACATTAGAAAGTGAAGGGACGACGACGTTTCGGTCCGTCCTGGACCATTCTCAAAGTTCAGGTTCACAATCGACTTGAGAATGGTTCAGGACGGACCGAAACGTCGTCGTCCCTTCACTTTCTAGGTATGGTTTGGTCAACATGTATTTTAATGTCTCAATAAACGCACTTGAACATGGCGTGTGGTAGGCCTACCGTGGCTTGGTTCTGCGAGTTACTTTTCCTGCAGTCTGGTCTATGACCCGTCCTCTTGGCTGACAGCCTGATCAATTCAACTTCTCGGTGCCCGCAGTTCAGTCTGACGCAGGCACCATAGCCTGAGTGCTCTGGTGTCATTTGGAAACGTTTATCAAGTCTTCTCTAGAACATAATACTGAGAGAAAAATAAACAAAAGGAAAACATTAACAAGAGAATTGTAAGGAAATATCCCGGAGAATTAAGTACGGTAAAGAGACGGAATGCCATGCCTGAACCAGAGGTGAGGGGGGGAGGGCAGCTCCCCCGTCCTCTCTAGCGGTCACAGCGTCACTAAACCGATGTACTTACTAAATTGCCTGAACCTAGCTTAACCGAGGACCCGCGAATAGTAACCACCACTCACACCTTGAAGAATAAGTGCGACAGCGTACTGGAACGTTAGATATCAATGCGCCAGGGACAATAGCGTTGAGGCGGGGCTCTGGCGCTGGGGCCAGATTCACGAAGCAGTTACGCAAGTACTTACGAACGTGTACATCTTTCCTCAATCTTTGACGGCTTTGGTTACATTTATTAAATAGTTTACAAGCATGAAAATTTCCCAATCAACTGTTGTTATTGTTATAAACAGCCTCCTGGTGCTACGGAGCTTATTAACTGTTTCATAATTGTAAACAAAGCCGCCAAAGATTGAGGAAAGATATCCAAGTTCGTAAGTACTTTCGTAACTGCTTCGTGAATCTGGCCCCCTGGATCTTGCTCCCTGTATAAATAACTAGGCCAGCACACACGCACACGTGCATTAAGTAGTGTTGTGGTGGAGGCTGACTCCATACACAGTTTCAAATGTAGATATGATAGAGCCCAATAGGCTCAGGAATCTGTACACCAGTTGATTGACGGTTTAGAGGCGGGACCAAAGAGCCAGAGCTCAACCCCCGCAAACACAACTAGGTGAGTACGAACACATTATGAAATCAAGAGCGTTCGGAAAGGGGGTGACCAGGAGCCAAACTTGTCCCTGCAAGCACATTTACCCGGGTACATCTAGGTGAGTGAACACACACATTCACAGCAAAAGAGAACAGGATATCAGTATCAAACACAAGAACAACAATACAGTCTCCGTGGTGTAGTGGTAAGACACTCGCCTGGCGTTCCGCGAGCGCTATGTCATGGGTACGTATCCTGGCCGGGGAGGATTTACTTGGCGCAATTCCTTAACTGTAGCCTCTGTTTAACGCAACAGTAAAATGTGTACTTGGATGAAAAAACGATTCTTCGCGGCAGGGGATCGTATTCCAGGGACCATAGGATTAAGGACTTGCCCGAAACGCTACGCGTACTAGTGGCTGTACAAGAATGTAACAACTCTTGTATATATCTCAAAAAACAAAAAAAATTAGGGGCGTATGGGCGGGGGCTGCCTTCCCAGCACTGTGGCCAACATATGGCGCCCCGGCGTGGAACCCCACCAGAAAAGGTCTAGAGGTATGCCACCAGGATCATACCACAACTATGAAATTGAAATTAAAATAAGTTTATTGAGGTAAAATACACACAAAGGGATGAGGTAGCTCAAGCTATTCTCACCTCGTTCAGTATATCGTGTTAATACATACATAGACACACATCACAAGGAATAAACATATTACCGAACATTCTGAGAGATAAACATATACATTCCTCCTTTACACAAGTAGTATGGTACCACAACTATGAGAATTAAAAGTATTTATTAAAAGGCAGCTCAATATCAATGTTACACTTAAACAAAACAAAATGACAGAGAAGAAATCTAGGAGACATAATAACGACATATAAAATTCTCAGGGGAATAGGCAACGTTGGTTAAAAAAACGGGACATATTAAGATAAGGTAGAACAAGGGGAACGGGTAATCAAGTTCCTGTGGATTCTCTTTCACGTTGGAATCTGTAGAAATGACCGAGCAACAACTGCGCTGCCAGGAGCCGCGGGTGCTGAAGGAGACCAAACTAAATACAGTATATACTTCACACTCAATACTCTTCTACATGATTACAGACAGCATCACCCTGACAAGTTAACGGAGGAAATATGGCCAGAAATACAGTGGATCTGTACGCTGGTACAATACAGGTTACAGCTGACGACCTCAAACATTAATACACAAAAAAGAAACATTCAGAAACAGAGGGAAATATATACAATGGCAAGAATTCGTCTTGACGCCACCAGGCCCAGAGACTTCAAGATATTACACCACCCAAGACTGCAACCCGTTCTCGCACTTGCTTATGGTCAATATTGGCTTATTTATTAAGTGCATATGTGACATACTAATTGATTGTAAATATTTTAGTTTACCTTGAAAAGCTTCATAGAAAACACCGACCTCACCTAACCATCTTAGTATGTTAAGATAAGCATCTTATTGCTTCCTATTTACAATTATTACTTAACCTATCAACCGGTATAGGTTAAGTAATAATTGTAATTAAGAAGCAATAAGATGCTTATCTTAACATACTAAGAAGGTTAGGTGAGGTCGGTGTTTTCTATGAAGCTTTTCAAGGTAAACTAAAATATTCACAATCAATTAGTATGTCACATATGCACTTATTAAATAAGCCAATATTGACTATAAGCAAGTGCGAGAACGGGTTGCAACCCCACATTCACCCCAAACATCTCTACCACCTCCCTCCCCACTTTGCAACCACAAGAAATAAGCTACCGTGAATATCCTTGTTCGACGATCTGTTCACGCGAGACGCAGCTGCGTTTGTGTACACTTGCAAGAATGAACAACTCAGCGGGTGTTCTTCCTACCGAAGCGGGGTGTTGCATATGTTGCTATGGGTCACTCACGGGGCTCAGGGAGGAGGAGAACAACTCCCGAAATAGTCTCCAGGTAACACAACTCTCAGGTTAACAAGTAAGCGACTCTCAAGTAACAACGGGTTGCTCTCACAAGGTAACACAAGGTAAGGTTCTTGCAGGTACAGGAGGAATGACCCACCGGTGGTACTTTCTATAGGGGGGAGGGGGGTGGTGGAGGTACCTGAAGTACCTGCCGCTGTCCTACCAACATCGGGCACACACACACACACACACACACACACACACACACACACACACACACACACACACACACACACACACACACACACACACACACACACACACGCACGCACCTAATATTCAGATGCTGTTATCTCACCTTCCCCACACTGAACACCCGGGCCAAAATTGTGGCCGAAAATCAGGCGTCCATCATTATTAAACTAGAAAAGATCGGATGTGACAACTAATTAGCATTTAGCATGGTATGGCAGTCACAGTAGTGTGGACCAATCAGCGTGCGTCGCCTGGTGGTAGTTAGTTGCCCCTTCCCCTCCCTAATTCTCTCTCTCTCTCTCTCTCTCTCTCTCTCTCTCTCTCTCTCTCTCTCTCTCTCTCTCTCTCTCTCTCACACACACACCTGAAATTGAAATACTTGTATTGAGATACAGATATACACAAAGGGATGAGGTAACTCGAGGTATTCTCACCCTGTTCAGTACAAGTGTGTGAGTATATTTACACACATCACAGACAATCATTCAGTATACCGTGTTTATGTATATTTACACACATCACAAACAATCGACATATTACTCATTATTCTGGTTGATAAACATGACAATTTTTTTTGAAGACCAAAGCACACACACCAGAAGATGAAGAGACGACGACGTTTCGGTCCGCCCTGGACCATTATCAAGTCGATAATGGCAAAATAAATGTCAGAAGCAACACATGGCAGATGGAATTCAGTGTGAATAAATGCCACGTTATGGAATGTGGACTAGGAGAAAATTGGCC
>NC_091164.1:12021961-12044461 GCF_040958095.1 Procambarus clarkii
CACACACACACACACACACACACACACACACACACACACACACACACACACACACACACAATCTTGTACACCACATATGTAAGACCAATCCTGGAGTATGCGGCCCCAGCATGGAGCCCGTACCTTGTCAAGCACAAGACGAAGCTGGAAAAAGTCCAAAGGTATGCTACTAGACTAGTCCCAGAACTAAGAGGCATGAGTTATGAGGAAAGGCTGCGGGAAATGCACCTCACGACACTGGAAGACAGAAGAGTAAGGGGGGACATGATCACAACCTACAAAATCCTCAGGGGAATCGACCGGGTAAACAAGGACGAACTTTTCAACACTGGTGGGACGCGAACAAGGGGACACAGGTGGAAGCTGAGTACCCAAATGAGCCACAGAGACGTTAGAAAGAACTTTTTCAGTGTCAGAGTAGTTAGCAAATGGAATGCATTAGGAAGTGATGTGGTGGAGGCTGACTCCATTCACAGTTTCAAATGTAGATATGATAGAGCCCAATAGGCTCAGGAATCTGTACACCAGTTGATTGACGGTTGAGAGGCGGGACCAAAGAGCCAGAGCTCAACCCCCGCAAGCACAATTAGGTGAGTACAATTAGGTGAGTACACACACACACACACACACACACACACACACACACACGCACACACACGCACACACACACACACACACACACACACACACACACACACACACACACACACACACACACACACGCACACACACACACACACACGCACACACACACACACACACACACACACACACACACACACACACACACACATCAATGACCTCCAGGTGTGGAACTGCAGCGTCACGGGTAAACTACTTAACTATGATGAACGATGAGATAAGTGGCCAATGCATCAATATCATCAGCACCACATTCTTCTGGGAAACCATCGCGCCCCAACAACGCCACACCACCACCACCACCACCACCACACCACCACCACCACCACACCACACCACCACCACCACAACACACCACCACCACAACACACCATCACCACACCACACTATTACCAACAATTTCTCTACCACCACCACAGCCATTACCACTATCAATGTCACCATCACATCAACAGCGTCACCACTATTTACCTGCTTGATGGCGTTCTGGGAGAGTTCTTCTACTACCCCCCAAGCCCGGTCCGGGGCCAGGCTTGACTTGTGAGAGCTTGGTCCACCAGGCTGTTTGTTGCTTGGAGCGGCCCGCAGGCCCACACAATACCCCCTCTTAATACTACAATACCGCGTTTTTCAACCACCTTCACCCACTACAACCACCACCACCCTACCTAGCGCATACCTGTACTGGGTTTCAGGAGTTCTGCTCCCTGACCACCACCACACCGCCACCACCACCAAATCACCGCCACAAACATCATAACTGCACTGCCAATCTACGACCAGTTTAGAAATAAAAGCACACACATGGGCATCACAAAGCATTTATACAGTAACAAAGTAACAGACAAACATTGGCTAGGTCGTAGCCTAGCCGCTAAGATATCTCTGCCTCGGGCTAGGTCGCAGCCTAGCCGCTAGGATATCTGCCTCGGGCTAGGTCGTAGCCTAGCCGCTAAGATATCTCTGCCTCGGGCTAGGTCGCAGCCTAGCCGCTAGGATATCTGCCTCGGGCTAGGTCGCAGTCTAGCCGCTAGGATATCTCTGCCTCGGGCTAGGTCGCAGCCTAGCCGCTAGGATATCTCTGCCTCGGGCTAGGTCGCAGCCTAGCCGCTAGGATATCTCTGCCTTGGGCTAGGTCGTAGCCTAGTCGCTAGGATATCTCTGCCTTGGGCTAGGTCGCAGCCTAGTCGCTAGGATATCTCTGCCTTGGGCTAGGTCGCAGCCTAGTCGCTAGGATATCTCTGCCTCGGGCTAGGTCGTAGCCTAGTCGCTAGGATATCTCTGCCTTGGGCTAGGTCGCAGCCTAGTCGCTAGGATATCTCTTGTCTTGGGCTAGGTCGCAGCCTAGCCGCTAGGATATCTCTGCCTTGGGCTAGGTCGTAGCCTAGCCGCTAGGATATCTCTGCCTTGGGCTAGGTCGTAGCCTAGCCGCTAGGAATATCTCTGCTTCGGGCCGGCAGCTGGAGGCATCAGATCTCCCTTGATACTCCAACTCTAAAACTAGGTGAAAAGGATCTTGAACTCATACTTTACGAGTGTATTAGCGAATATCCATCAATGATTAATGCGAATGACATGATCCACCCGGAACGTTGTGACTATTCCGTCCACTCACAGGTACTGGAGGATAGCCTCATGCAGTTTTACCACTCAAAAGTACAAGCGGCCTCGGTCCATTGTCTCAAGCCTATACTGTATATACAGTTTTCGTAATATCTTTTTATCTCCAGGCAAGAATAAGTAACTATGTACGCCACACCATCCTGCAAAGTGGGGGATTATAATTCCTTTGGTTGGGGAGAAGGCATCTACGTAGACGTGTTCAGGTACTTGGGGAGTAGAAGAACTTTCAGAACCCCATCAAGCAGGTTATCAGGTCCCCGTGTACCAACTACTAACCTCACCCCCACACGATGAAACCCACAAAACTGCCTGACTCACTCGTACCTATTTAACTACTCGGTGAACAGAGGTAAAGAAACACAAGAGCCCAACTGCTTCTGTCCTGCACCGGGGATTAAATCAAAGTCCCTCGGTTGTGAGCTCAGGGCGTAGACGACTGCGCTACAGAACCTATCTCTCGTCTACAATCTGTAACACCTCGTAGATCAGTAGATACTGTGCTCTCCGCCTTAACGACTTACTTCAAAGCAACGAAAATAGAACACCAATCAGTATTGACACCGTCTGGCCTAACACCATCACCACCACCATCATCACCATCACATCACACCACCATCACCACCACAATCAACATCACCATCACCACCAACTGTAAGTGTCGCTCAATGAACTGTGTGCGTATTTCCTGTAGTTTACCTGTCGTCGGTTTCAAGAGTTCCAGTTGTAGCGTGGCCTGTGACGGAGAAGGGAAGGGGGAGGGGAGGGGAACAGGGGGACAGGTTTCTTTGGCGAAAACTTGATCGGTAAAGCTGTTGGTGGCAGCAGCCCGCAGGCCCACACATCCATCACGACGCCCCCCCCCCCCCCCAACTGATGCAGCTCTTCCGGCTCCAACCTGTTTAATTACCTCTTGAAAACTTCAACCTTTGTTCTGGCAGCAGCACTTATATTCCATAGTTGCTGGTAGAAGGACGCATCTGCATCACACACACACACACACACACACACACACACACACACACACACACCAATTCTGGTTATGTTACCTTATTACAATTATCACCTTATTACAACAATAATATAGGCAACAAACGTTTCCTGATTTCACGGGCTCACTATAGCCCGTGCTACATGGACACTTCGTTCTGAGTAGCTAAATCTAAGACAACAACAACAACGTTTTCTGATGGTCATTTTCTGATCGTCAAATTCATCGTTAGATTGGTAACCTATTCGCGTAGGTTAAGCTGTGTTAGGCTCGGTTGGGTTAGGCTGCTTTGGGTCACGCTACATAGAGGTAAAATTTGTTTTAAAATTCGTTGTGAAACCGTTTTGCGCGCGATGTCCCCTGCGGCAGTTTATATCTACTCACTGGGTCTACTTCCTGGCATCCAACGTCATCTACTCACTGGGGCTAATCCCGGGCGCCCGTCGTCATCTACTCACTGGGGCTAATCCCGGGCACCCGTCGTCATCTACTCACTGGGGCTAATCCCGGGCGCCCGTCGTCATCTACTCACTGGGGCTAATCCCAGGCGCCCGTCGTCATCTACTCACTGGGTCTAATCCCGGGCGCCCGTCGTCATCTACTCACTGGGTCTAATCCCGGGCGCCCGTCGTCATCTACTCACTGGGTCTAATCCCGGGCACCCATCGTCATCTACTGAGTCTACTCTGTATCTTTTACCATATCATTCCATCTACTAAGCTGACATTTTATAGTCCATAATCTGACCCTCACTTTCCATAATTTTTCCATGTGTATATTATATTGTATCTTAAGTATATATTCTAAGCGCTGTTATAATTGAAGACTCTGTAATTAAGGTGTTTTGTGCGTGAATTACCTTCTCTATATCTCGTATATTTCAGATATATCTCTCCCGCGCAAGTCATTTTAAAAGGTAGAAACAAAATCGCCGCGAAATCCTTAAATATATATATATATATATATATATATATATATATATATGTCGTACCTAGTAGCCAGAACTCACTTCTCAGCCTACTATTCAAGGCCCGATTTACCTAATAAGCCAAGTTTTCCTGAATTAATATATTTACTATAATTTTTTTCTTATGAAATGATAAAGCTACCCTTTTCACTATGTATGAGGTCAATTTTTTTTTATTGGAGTTAAAATTAAAGTAGATATATGACCGAACCTAACCAACCCTACCTAACCTAACCTAACCTATATATATAGGTAAGGTTAGGTTAGGTAGCCAAAAAAAGCTAGGTTAGGTTAGGTTAGGTAGGTTAGGTCTACGGAAAAACATTAATTCATGAAAACTTGGCTTATTAGGCAAATCGGGCCTTGCATAGTAGGCTGAGAAGTGAGTTCTGGCTACTAGGTACGACATATATATATATATATATATATATATATATATATATATATATATATATATATATATATATATATATATTAGAGGCATTCCGAAAGTTACTTCAATTACTAATCTGGTTGATGCTCATTCTGCCTTCTTAAGTTCACGAAACGTCAAGAGTGGGTTTCCGTTCTTAGAATGACTTGATTGATCTTTATTAATCTTTATTGACACAATTTAATTACAATTATGCTTAATTTGAGGATTTCAATTAAGTCTTCTTGAAGTGACTGATGATGATGATGTTTGGTAGCCTAGCGGCGTCCAGTTTGAGTTCTTCATTTTTGTCAATATCCAAGTTGGGATTTGTCCGTCCTGACAATAGGTATATGTATATTGTTAACCCACGTGAGGACTGTTTATGTCTGTATTACTCCCTCTCATAGTTATATGTATGTATGTATACCTTTGCTGTATGTACCTGGAGGGTTATCTAGAGGTTATCTTGAGATGATTTCGGAGCTTAGCGCCCCCGCGGCCCGGTCCTCGACCAGGTCTTCTTTTGGTTACACCCCCCCCCCACCCAGGAAGAAGTTCGTAGCAGCTGTCTAACTCCCAGGTACCTATTTACTGCTAGGTGAACAGGACCATCAGGGGTGAAAGAAACTGTGTGTGTGTGTGTGTGTGTGTGTGTGTGTGTGTGTGTGTGTGTGTGTGTGTGTGTGTGTGTGTGTGTGTGTGTGTGTGTATTTACCTAGTTGTGCTTGCGGGGGTTAAGCTCTGGTTCTTTGGTCCCGCCTCTCAACTGTCAATCAACAGGTGTACAGGTTCCTGAGCCTATTGGGCTCTATCATATCTACACTTGAAACTGTGTATGGAGTCAGCCTCCACCACATTACTTCCTAATGCATTCCATTTGTCAACCACTCTGACACTGAAAGAATTCTTTCTAACGTCTCTATGGCTCATTTGGGCACTCAATTTCCACCTGTGTCCCCTAGTGCGTGTGCCCCTTGTGGTAAATAGTCTGTCTTTATCTACCCTATCAATGCCTCTGAGAATCTTGTATGTGGTGATCATGTCTCTTCTATCTCGTCTGTCTCCCAGTGACGTGAGGTTTAATTCCCGTAGTCTCTCCTCATAACTCATGCCCCTCAGTTCGGGTACTAGTCTGGTGGCAAACCTTTGAACCTATTCCAGTTTAGTCTTATGCTTGACTAGATATGGACTCCATGCTGGAGCCGCATAGTTCAGGATTGGTCTGACATATGTGGTATACTAAGTTCTGAAAGATTCCTTACACAAGTTTCTAAAGGCCATTCTTATTAGCCAACCTGGCATATGCCGCTGATGTTATCCTCTTGATATGAGCTTCAGGGGACAGGTCTGGCGTGATATCAACCCCCAGGTCTTTCTCTCTCTCTCTCTGACTCTTGAAGTATTTCATCTCCCAAATGATACCTTGTATCTGGTCTCCTGCTCCCTACGCCTATCTTCATTACATTACATTTGCTTGGGTTAAACTCTAACAACCATTTGTTCGACCATTCCTGCAGCTTGTCCAGGTCTTCTTGAAGCCTCAAGCTGTCCTGCTCTGTTTTAATCTTTCTCATAATTTTGGCGTCATTAGCAAACGTTGAGAGGAATGAGTCTATACCCTCTGAGAGATCATTTCCGTATATCAGAAACAGGATAGGTCCGAGTACAGAGCCCTTTGGGACTCCACTGGTGACTTCACGCCAATCTGAGGTCTCACCCCTCACCGTAACTCTGCTTCCTATTGCTTAGGTACTCCCTTATCCATTGGAGCGCCCTACCAGTTACTCCTGCCTGTTTCTCCAGCTTATGCATCAGCCTTTTATGGGGTACTGTGTCAAAGGCTTTCCGACAGTCCAAAAAAATGCAGTCCGCCCATCCGTCTCTTTCTTGCTTAATCTTTGTCACCTGATCGTAGAATTCTATCAAGCCTGTAAGGCAAGATTTACCCTCCCTGAACCCATGTTGATGGGTTGTCACGAAGTTCCTTCTCTCCAGATGTGTTACTAGGTTTTTTCTCACAATCTTCTCCATCACCTTGCATGGTATACAAGTTAAGGACACTGGCCTGTAGTTCAGTGCCTCTTGTCTGATGCCCTTTTTGTATATTGGGACCACATTCGCCATCTTCCATATTTCTGGTAGGTCTCCCGTCTCCAGTGACCTACTATACACTATGGAGAGTGGCAATCAAAGTGCCTCTGCACACTCTTTCAGTACCCATGGTGAGATTCTGTCCGGGCCAACAGCCTTTCTCACGTCCAGATCCAACAGATGCCTCTTGACCTCATCTCTTGTAATTTCGAACCCCACCAAGG
This sequence comes from Procambarus clarkii, assembly GCF_040958095.1. Taxonomy (NCBI): domain Eukaryota; kingdom Metazoa; phylum Arthropoda; class Malacostraca; order Decapoda; family Cambaridae; genus Procambarus; species Procambarus clarkii. Next base: position 12,028,912 of record NC_091164.1, read on the forward strand.
CTGCCTGGTTTACTGCCTCCTCTCCTAGCGCAGTGACCTCACCTTGTTCTACTGTGAAGACCTCCTGGACCCTCTTGTTGAGTTCTTCACACACCTCTTTGTCATTCTCTGTGTACCTGTCCTCATCCGTTCTAAGTTTCATCACCTGTTCCTTCACTGTTGTTTTCCTCCTGATGACTGTGGAGTAGCTTTGGTTCGGTCTTGGCTTTATTAGCTATATCATTTTCATACTTTTTCTCAGTTTCTCTTCTCACACTAACATACTCGTTCCTGGTTCTCTGGTATATCTCTGCTTTCTGGTGGTCTGTTATTTCGGAAGTTCCTCCACGCCCTTTTGTTCAGTACCTTCGCTTTCATACATGCCCTGTTAAACCATGGATTATTCTTTTGCTTCTCGTTTTTTTCCTGCCGGGCCGGGATAAACCTGTTTACTGCCTCCTGACACTTTTGGGTGACATAGTCCATCATGTCTTGTACGGACTTAGTTCTGAGTTCTGTGTTCCATGGTATATCCCTTAGGAATTGTCTCATCTCATAATTTCCCTTTCTGTACGCCAGCCCTTTGTTTCCCAGTTCTTTTTGGGGGAGATAATTCCTAGCTCTACCAGGTACTCAAAGATCAATACACAGTGATCACTCATTCCCAAGGGGGCTTCCACTTAACTTCCCTTATATTCGACTCATTTAGGGTAAATATTAAATCAAGCATAGCTGGTTCATCCTCTCCTCTCATTCTTGTCGGTCCCTTGATGTGCTGGCTTAGAAAGTTTCTTGTTGCCACGTCCAGCAGCTTAGCTCTCCCTGTGTCCGGTTCTCCATGTGGGTCTCTGTTCTCCCAATCTATCTTCCAATCTATCTGTGTGTGTGTGTACTCACCTAATTGTGCTTGCGGGGGTTGAGCTCTGGCTCTTTAGTCTCGCCTCTCAACGGTCAATCAACTAATGTACAGGTTCCTGAGCCTACTGGGCTCTATCATATCTACATTTAAAGCTGTGTATGGAGTCAGCCTCCACCACATTACTTCCTAATGCATTCCATTTGTCTACTACTCTGACACTGAAAAAATTCTTTCTAACGTCTCTATGGCTCATTTGGGCACTCAGTTTCCACCTGTGTCCCCTTGTGCGTGTGCCCCTTATGTTAAAAAGTCTGTCTTTATCTACCCTATCAATTCCTCTGAGAATCTTGTATGTGGTGATTATGTCCTCTCCAACTCTTCTGTCTCCCAGTGACGTGAGGTTTAATTCCCGTAGTCTCTCCTCGTACCTACCTTGAGGCTACCTTGAGGTGCTTCCGGGGCTTAGTGTCCCCGCGGCCCGGTCGTCGACCAGGCCTCCTGGTTGCTGGACTGATCAACCAGGCTGTTAGACGCGGCTGCTCGCAGTCGTAGCTCATACCCCACATGTGTATGTGTGTGTATCTATGACTGGCGGCATATTTGTCTTGGGTGTGACACAGGGCAATATTAGGGCAGCACTTGGGCCAGCAAGGTTAAGCACCATTGGGTCTAGCTACTAGCTGAACGGGGTGACAGCGCCGACCGTCCTATTTTCGGCTAGCGTGCCCTCGACAACGGCCTAGGCTACTCGCCTGCAAATGTCCATGCGTTATTTATCAACACATTCTCCTTTATCAACACATTCTCCTTTATCAACACATTCTCCTTTATCAACACATTCTCCTTTATCAACACATTCTCCTGTATCAACACATTCTCCTGTATCAACACATTCTCCTGTATCAACATATTCTCCTGTATCAACACATTCTCCTGTATCAACATATTCTCCTGTATCAACACATTCTCCTGTATCAACACATTCTCCTTTATCAACACATTCTCCTGTATCAACACATTCTCCTGTATCAACACATTCTCCTTTATCAACACATTCTCCTGTATCAACATATTCTCCTGTATCAACATATTCTCCTGTATCAACACATTCTCCTGTATCAACACATTCTCCTTTATCAACACATTCTCCTTTATCAACACATTCTCCTTTATCAACACATTTTCCTGTATCAACACATTCTCCTTTATCAACACATTCTCCTGTATCAACACATTCTCCTTTATCAACACATTCTCCTGTATCAACACATTCTCCTGTATCAATGACACTATGTAAAAGACACATCGAACACTTTATGTAGCATACATAAATCTGTGTATCTATGTATTTACGTATGTAGCTTAGCCTAGCATTTTAAAAGCACTACAATCACCTTCTGTGGTTGATTGTTCAATAAACCCTTGAACTATATGTTTAACACATCTCTAACCCTGTCCATGGAGGACAGAAAAAATGTATATATGCTGGTTAGCATTGTAAATGTGTGGCCACGTCTGTGGTAGAAAATAATAATAATAATAATAATAATAATAATAATAATAAAAATCTGTTTGGATACCATCCCATACCCTTATCCTGACCCCTTCCAAGTGCTATATAGTCGTAATGGCTTGGCGCTTTCCCCCCCTGATAGTTTCCTCCTTTCCTGTTTAGATAGTACTTATTGTACGTACTAAGTACAAATACTTGTACCATAGCACAAATATTGACGTACTAAGCAAATGGACAGTACAACTTTGTGTTATTCACTTTATAAGTCAGAAAAAAATTAAGCTAAAATACAAACTTAAATATTTCCTAGGCCTAGTATAGCACACATATGTACTATATTAGGCCTCAGATAGCGTGTATTAGGCCTAGGAAGGTTAGGTTAGTTTAGCTTGTCCTTGCAACTTAAGTAGAAAATCGTTTTCCGGTTTGTCCAGATTCAATAGTACCGATTTCTACTTTCTAATCACGTTGTACGTCGGTATATGTACTACGGTCCTCACCGTTACTATAAGTACTACCAAAACACGTGGATATTTGCGTAAGTAAATACATAATATTTACGCAAACACGCGTATATAATATGGAGAGAGAGAGAGAGAGAGAGAGAGAGAGAGAGAGAGAGAGAGAGAGAGAGAGAGAGAGAGAGAGAGAGAGAGAGAGAGAGAGAGAGAGAGAGAGACAGAGAGAGACAGAGAGAGACAGAGAGAGACAAAGAGAGACAGAGAGAGACAGAGAGAGACAGAGAGACAGAGAGACAGAGAGAGAAAGAGAGAGAGGGACAGAGAGAAAGAGAGAGAGACAGAGACCCACAGTGCCGTACAGCAAAGAACTCTTTCCGCCGATCTCGCGTGCTTCGCTAAACCCGAATGACAATTATTATTAGGCGGACAGCCGGATAACACAGACCAGGGCCGGAATATAGATCCCGGAGAGAGCACGGCAACCTTCCCCCTCGTGGCCGGACAGCTCCGCCGATCCCGCATACAAACGGCTTGAATCGACGCGCCTCCTGCTGAGTCTTTCCATGCGCTGGGCCACATACTGTTCGGCTCAAGCCCAGCTACGGAATACGGGTAGCCGGCAAGGTAGCCTTAATAGCCAGAGCAGGTAGATAGCAGGAGCGTAGATTGATAGCAGGGTAGCCTTCATGATAGCCGGTTAAGAGAGCACGTTGCTAGCAGGATAGCAGAAGAGCACGTTACTCTTCCCGATAGCCAGGAGCGTAGCCCCAATACCAACGCGGTCTCTGTTAATGGCTTCAGAAAGAGGCAATGTTCGTGAAAGCCATAGTTTTAGTTCTTGTAGAATACAACCGGTGGAGCGGTCAACATGGTTGCCCTCAAAAGAGAAGAAAGCAGCCCATTCAGCAACAACTTTAGCAGCAGTAACAGCAGCAGCAGCAGCAATAACAGCAGCATCAGCAGTAACATCAGCAGGAACAATAACCTGATACAAAACAACAGGCAACAGGTCACAGGCAACAGGAAACAGACAACAGATCACAGGCAACAGGACACAGGCAACCCCCTGAATGGCGTTAATGAGGTTTCCTTCCTAAGAAAACCTCACGACTGACCTAACCTCACAAAGTCACTATCAACCCCCTTTGACACCACAATACCTTCCTCACCTCTTTCCCCCTATTTTTATTATTATTATTATCATTATTATTTACAAAACAAATAAAAATAGCAATGAGAAAATATTATGGTAGTGGTTCATATAATTATTATTATTATTACTTAATATATTATATACACTTCCATATTATATATGGAAGTGTATATATACACACATACATTATATACACTTATATAATGTATGTGTGTATATACATACATTACACATACATTATATAATGTATGTGTAATTCTTCACCTCCATTTAACCCTTGAGGCATCGCCGTTCGTTTCTCAATTAGAATAATCACGATTACACTAATAATTTGCAATTATAATGACAATTACAATCATAATAATTACAATAATAATAATAATAATTGTTATTATTATAATTCTAACTTTATTAATAATCAGAATAAAATAAATTATAATAATAATTATAGAAGAATAAATCAATTATAAACTAATATAATTTACAGAATTAAATAAGTATAGCTTTATTAATAATCAGAATAAAAATACAAGAAAGCAACTAATTGTCATAAAAAAACAACGCATTTCGATGTTTCTTTAATGAAAACTGGTCAAAATTTTTCCTTACTTACGGCAAGACGGTACCACGAGGCCTTTGTACCGTCATGGCCGGTACTGGGCATGGAATTCCTAGGTACTGGGGGGATGATTAGGCCTTATAGGTACTAGGGCCATGAGGAGGACCCGAACCAGCTCACTTGGTACTCCAGAGCCAGCGCCCCGTGACCCACTACGCCACGACATGGTCGGGTTTCCACTGAATCCACTAGGGATCCTGAGGCTTCCAACCGTAGCCCCAACACTAGGCCCCCCCGTGAGAATCCCAAACTGCAGAAGTGTGCCTGGGTGATGAGGCTTCAGATGGTTTTATATATGTAGTTTAGGTATATGTAGATATATATATGTGGGGGGAGTTGCAACAATGCATTATTTCAGTGTTGTTGGATATCTTGAGAGGATTTCGGGGCTTTAGTGTCCCCGCGGCCCGGTCCTCGACCAGGCCTCCACCCCTCCAGGAAACAGCCCGTGACAGCTGACTAACACCCAGGTACCTATTTTACTGCTAGGTAACAGGGGCATAGGGTGAAAGAAACTCTGCCCATTGTTTCTCGCCGGCGCCCGGGATCGAACCCGGGACCACAGGATCACAAATCCAGTGTGCTTGCTGTCCGCTCGTCCGACCGGCTCCCTTTATACCGGATAAGGCATATCTCTCATGACCATCTGGTTGCGTGTAGAAATTATATATTAAAGAGAAAATACGAATTTGAGTGATTTTAATCATAAGCGTTTGTTTGTTTGTTTGACTAAGGGCCTGAACCCGGAAACGCTGACTATTTCTCAAACGTCATTCCCTGCAGCGCGGATGAGAAACATCAATCATAATCTTCACTTACAAAGCACTGCAAGGACCGTGGGTGGTAACATGCCCGCTGGAATACATCCTGGCCCGAGTTCAGTTCCCTAGATTACACAAGCACGGCATTGAAACATGAATGAACTTCGAGTAGAACAGTTGAGAACAGAGCGTTGTGGGGGGAGAACAGTTGAGAACAGAGCGTTGTGGGGGGAGAACAGTTGAGAACAGAGCGTTGTGGGGGAGAACAGCTGAGAACAGAGCGTTGTGGGGGGAGAACAGTTGAGAACAGAGCGTTGTGGGAGGAGAACAGTTGAGAACAGAGCGTTGTGGGGGAGAACAGCTGAGAACAGCGCGTTGTGGGGGGAGAACAGTTGAGAATAGAGCGTTGTGGGGGGAGAACAGTTGAGAACAGAGCGTTGTGGGGGGAGAACAGTTGAGAACAGAGCGTTGTGGGGGGAGAACAGTTGAGAATAGAGCGTTGCAGGAAGAACAGCTGAGAACAGCGTTGTGGGGAGAACAGCTGAGAACAGAGCATTGCAGGAAGAACAACTGAGAACAGAGCGTTGTGGGGGAGAACAGCTGAGAACAGAGCGTTGTGGGGGAGAACAACTGAGAACAGAGCATTGCAGGAAGAACAGCTGAGAGCCGGCCACTGAGAGCAAAATCGGAACGCTAGAACATAAGAACATACCGAGACCAGAACAACCGCAGAGAACAAACAAAGCCAAGAACAGAGCGAGGAACGCCTTGGTGGCTCCTGATAGGACAGCCAACAACAGCCTGATTAAGTAAACTGTTGATGATTGCATCTCGCAGGCCGCCCGTAGCCATCACAGCCAACTAGATCAAGAACACGTGGACCCATAACAATTACAAAGAGTATAAGTTAAATCTCGGACAAGCTGAGGGAGAAGCCTAACTCAGAAGCGTACCGATAAGCCTCTTAGCTTGGAAATTGACTTATTATTACTAATATTAACATCTTTGTTGACAAAAATTAATTACAATATTGCTTAATCTGAGTAATTTAATCAGGTCTTATTAGAGTGAGGATAATATTGGTATTCACTGCATATATATATATATATATATTATATATATATATATATATATATATATATATATATATATATATATATATATATATATATATATATATATATATATATATATGACAGTGGTGTCAGACAACAGAGAAAGAAATGAAACCGGAATTTCCTTAAGTACTTTCCTATATTAATACATCTTCAGAAGGAATCTTTATTCATTCATTCATTCCTTCTCAAGGTGTATATTAATATAAGAAAGTACATAATGAAATTCCTGTTTCAATTCTTCCTCCGTGGTCTGACACTGTCACATTTTTCATCACGTGTTAATTAACGTTATGTGTGTGTGTGTGTTAACACACACACACACACACATATATATATATATATATATATATATATATATATATATATATATATATATATATATATATATATATATATATATATATATATATATAGCTTTATTATGCATTTGATGGTTACAAGATATACATGGGTTGATACAAAAATAATAATGCAAAAAGGTGCTTAAAGGTTATGGATCTCTTGAAGAACACAACAATGGGAAACATTGATGAATGTCACAGACGGGTTCGATCATTGTTGCAAGTCAAACACTTCTTCGAATTCCTCTGAAGTTGGACTAGTGCCCAAGACGCAACAGGCATTTCCCCTCTGAATCGCAACACTGAGGCGCTGGAACAAGAAACTTTTTGCTCTCTGGTCTTTTGTAGCGCTGATCAATATATATATATATATATATATATATATATATATATATATATATATATATATATATATATATATATATATATATTTATCATGGTTACAATTAACTACGTTAGCCAGTATACAGGTTTCAGTGGTGTACGAATTTGTAAATCCAACTTTCTATTGTACACTGCCACATAAGGGCAGGGATGGGTTCAGCTTATATATTGTGCCAGCTCCGTGGCCAAGTGGGCGTGGGCTTCACTCAACACCTCACCTGTCGCCCCATAAGGTAAGAGGGTGAACATTTAACGCTCCAGACGTTGGCTAGTGAGAACGGAACAACTTTTAAGAAGACCTGAGGGTGGGTTCTCACGCCACGAAGCCAGCTGAGGTTATCTTGAGATGATTTCGGGGAGTTAGCGTCCCCGCGGCCCGGTCCTCGACCAGGCTTTCTTTTTGTTACACATCCCCCCAGGAAGCAGTCCGTAGCAGTTGTCTAACTCCCAGGTGCCTATTTACCCGCTAGGTGAACAGATGCATCAGGGTGAAAGAAACTCTGCTCATTTGTTTCCGCCTCCGCCGGGGAACAAACCCGGAACCTTAGGACTACGAATCCCGAGCGCTGTCCACTCAGCTGTCAGTGGAGGTTAGGTTAGCGCAGGCTGTCATCCTAATAGAGCGTCGGATTTTGACGTATACACTACCTATACGCCCAAAAATTGTCGTACTAGCGACAATTAGCGGCTCGCTAAATGCACATACGGTCCCGTTTTCTGTTTTGGGTCCTCTGGTAGGTAAGGATAAGGGCACTTTAGTACGACCGTTCCCTGACGTTGGGGACACCTTAGGGAAGACGGGCTGTGAAACAACGACAAACAGAACACAAAACTAGCCTATTGGCCAGACGCTCATAAGGACTTTTGTAATCTTGTATTCTGAACTTCCTTGTTCAGAATACAACTATGTAGTTCCTCCTTGACCTCTACAACAGGCGCCATTTCAAATTAATTATTGTAATTATTTGTTTGCACAAATAAAAACATAAATTATGTAATAATAATAATAATAATAATAATAATAATAATAATAATAGTGATATACAATCAGTGCTATCAGGGTTAAAGCACCAAGCCATTACGACTATATAGCACTTGGAAGGGATCAGGATAAGGATTTGGGATGGGACGGGGGGGAAGGAATGGTGCCCAACCACTTAGACGGTCGGGGGGATTGAACGCCGACCTGCATTTCTAAACCAAAATAATATCAATAACTATGTCAACTTTGAATAAGGAATCAGCTTCAAATAAGCAAGCCTTTCGTGCCATAGGCTTCACCAGTCTCTTCTCACCAGTCAGGCTGTGAGGTATGCTTGAGTCAAGTGTGATTAGTATATTGTTATACTTGTGCGTGAGTAGTATATCGTTGTACTTGTGTGTGAGTAGTATAACGTTATACTTGTGAGTAGTATATCAGTATGGGTTTTTTTTCTGAAGGTTTAAAAAACTAACGGAATGCATAGTTTTTTTATTGCTAATGCTACCATTGAAACTGGTCGCATAAGGCAGCACGTGCAAGCCATATGAAAAACTTTGGCATAACCTCCGCACTTGGATATACCAATGTACGTACTTGGTACTTGGATATCCCTTGGATATACCAAACTGTCAGACCAGACTCCCAGCAAAAACAAATTGTTATTTTGTCGTTATTTTGACGGTGTAACAATGTCTTGATATGGTTACAACCTTGTGGCTAGGTTGTGTTCAGCCCGTCCTCCTAAGGTTCCCCCAACGTCAAGAAACTGTCGTACTAAAATGCCCTTATCCTAACCTACCAGAGGACCCAAAACAGAAAAACGGGACAGTACGTCACTTTCGCCTGCCGCTGCCATTTTCTAGTACGAGGATTTTTGGCCATAGATAGAGTATACGTCAAAATGTCGCACATCTGTCTCAAGTGAGTACGACGGGCTCACCATAGCCCGTGCTGCTTGGAACTTTTTGTTCAGAGTAGCTGAATCTACAACAACAACAACAACGTCAAAATACAACGTTCTATTGGGGTTGTTGTATTTGGCTTAAATAATCTATACTTTATGTTGGTTTCCGAGAATCAATGTCCCCCGCGGCCGGCCTCTGACCAAGCCTCATGGAGGCTGGTGTGGTCAATCTGCAGCGTTCTCCCATTATAAATGTAGGTCCACTTACGGAAGTACATACGCATTTTCACGAATAAAACTGCTAAAGTAAGTTCATTCATAGGGGCCAGATTCAGGAAGGAGTTACGCAAGTACTTACGAACGTGTACATCTTTCCTCATCAATCTTTGACGGCTTTGGTTACATTTATTAAACAGTTTACAAGCATGAAAACTTCCCAAATCAACCGTTGTTATTGTTATAAACAGCCTCCGGGTGCTTCGGAGCTCATTAACGGTTTAATAATTGTAAACAGAGCCGCCAAAGATTGGGAAAAGATGTCCCGGTTCGTAAGAGCTTGGCGTAACTGCTTCGTGAATCCGGCCCAACCATCAACTTATCAACCAGAATGGATTGTATTGACAGTGACTGTTGCTTGAACGTACTCCCCCGCGTTCCGATCGGCTCGGAGACACGAGCTTTGTTCCGATCGGCTCGGAGACCCTCGGTTCGTGGGGAAAATGTGCATTGAAGTTTCTGAAGGAATTGGGGGACAAATTGATCAGCGCTACAAAAGACCAGAGAGCAAAAAGTTTCTTGTTCCAGCGCCTCAGTGTTGCGATTCAGAGGGGAAATGCCTGTTGCGTCTTGGGCACTAGTCCAACTTCAGAGGAATTCGAAGAAGTGTTTGACTTGCAACAATGATCGAACCCGTCTGTGACATTCATCAATGTTTCCCATTGTTGTGTTTTTCAAGAGATCCATAACCTTTAAGCACCTTTTTGCATTATTATTTTTGTATCAACCCATGTATATCTTGTAACCATCAAATGCATAATAAAGCACAAAAAATAAAAAAGGAAGGGGGTGGTAGGAGAAAAGCACACAGAAACTGTATTGGAGGGGATCTAAACATTCCCTCTAATGCGTTATGCATGGTTTCCTCCGAGGCTATGGGTCCCCCTTCTTCCAGCTAGAGGTGGTACTCCCTTCCATAATATATATATATATATATATATATATATATATATATATATATATATATATATATATATATATATATATATATGTCGTACCTAGTAGCCAGAACGCACTTCTCAGCCTACTATGCAAGGCCCGATTTGCCTAATAAGCCAAGTTTTCCTGAATTAATATATTTTCTCTAATTTTTTTCTTATGAAATGATAAAGCTACCCATTTCATTATGTATGAGGTCAATTTTTTTTTATTCGAGTTAAAATTAACGTAGATATATGACCTAACCTAACCTATCTTTATAGGTTAGGTTAGGTTAGGTAGCCGAAAATGTTAGGTTAGGTTAGGTTAGGTAGGTTAGGTAGTCGAAAAAACATTAGTTCATGAAAACTTGGCTTATTAGGCAAATCGGGCCTTGCATAGTAGGCCGAGAAGTGCGTTCTGGCTACTAGGTACGACATATATATATATGTCGTACCTAGTAGCCAGAACGCACTTCTCAGCCTACTATGCAAGGCCCGATTTGCCTAATAAGCCAAGTTTTCATGAATTAATATATTTTCTCTAATTTTTTTCTTATGATATGATAAAGCTACCCATTTCATAATGTATGAGGTCAATTTTTTTTATTGGAGTTAAAATTAACGTAGATATATGACCGAACCTAACCAACCCTACCTAACCTAACCTAACCTATCTTTAAAGGTTAGGCTAGGTTAGGTTGCCGAAAAAGTTAGGTTAGGTTTGGTTAGGTAGGTTAGGTAGTCGAAAAACAATTAATTCATGAAATCTTGGCTTATTAAGCAAATCGGGCCTTGCATAGTAGGCTGAGAAGTGAGTTCTGGCTACTAGGTACGACATATATATATATATATATACATATATATATATATATATATATATATATATATATATATATATATATATATATATATATATATATATATATATATATTAGGCCTAGGATTGCCGATTTCGTCTCCAAGGACAAATTACTTTAAGTTGTATAATTTTCTACTTTTTTTGGTTGGAAATGAAGAATATTGCAAAAATATCAAACGTGAATTATTTTTTATGGGGGGGGGGTTAACAGCGGTTAGAGTGTGTGTATATATATATATATATATATATATATATATATATATATATGTCGTACCTAGTAGCCAGAACGCACTTCTCAGCCTACTATGCAAGGCCCGATTTGCCTATTAAGCCAAGTTTTCCTGAATTAACATATTTTCTCTAAATTTTTTCTTATAAAATGATAAAGCTACCCATTTCATTATGTATGAGGTAAATTTTTTTTTATTAGAGTTAAAATTAACGTAGATATATGACCGAACCTAACCAACCCTACCTAACCTAACCTAACCTATCTTTATAGGTTAGGTTAGGCTAGGTAGCCGAAAAAGTTAGGTTAGGTTAGGTTAGGTAGGTTAGGTAGTCGAAAAACAATTAATTCATGAAAACTTGGCTTATTAGGCAAATCAGGCCTAGCATAGTAGGCTGAGAAGTGCGTTCTGGCTACTAGGTACGACATATATATATATATATATATATATATATATATATATATATATATATATAAATATATATATATATATATATATTTATATATATATATATATATATATATATATATATATATATATATATTTATATATATATATATATATATATATATATATATATATATATATATATATATATATATATATATATATATTGTACGTTCAGCCAATAGTTGCTCATGCAATCATTTCTGAAGGATGCACAATCATGGAGGAGGATGTATGAAGGATGTGCAGGAAGTACAATCATTTCTGAAAGATGGATTGACTGAAGGATGGATTGTATTATGAGGAGGATTTTGTTGCTGTTAAAAAAATCGCTACCTGGAACAAAGTTCCAAGTAGCACGGGCTATGGTGAGCCCGTAGTGCTTTTATGAGGAGGGGGATTACTCCGGCGTGCGACACACAGCCCCAGGCACTCGAATAATCCCGGTAGGTGTGTGTCCTGGTCCTCGTCTCTTCCCCCCCCACACCTGCTACTCTCCCAAACCTGTCCTAGAGGAGCGCCACCCATCTGCCTTAAGTTACCCCCCCCCTCATGCTACCCCTTTGGGATAAAATACTTACGCACCTCATTAGTCTGGAACCAGTCGTAGTGGACCACTGGCTGTCCTGGTGGACCACTGGCTGTCCTGGTGGACCACTGGCTGTCCTAGTGGACCACTGGCTGTCCTGGTGGACCACTGGCTGTCCTGGTGGACCACTGGCTGTCCTGGTGGACCACTGGCTGTCCTAGTGGGCCACTGGCTGTCCTGGTGGACCACTGGCTGTCCTGGTGGACCACTGGCTGTCCTGGTGGACCACTGGCTGTCCTAGTGGACCACTGGCTGTCCTAGTGGACTACTGGATGTCCTAGTGGACCACTGGCTGTCCTGGTGGACCACTGGCTGTCCTGGTGGACCACTGGCTGTCCTAGTGGGCCACTGGCTGTCCTGGTGGACCACTGGCTGCCCTGGTGGACCACTGGCTGTCCTGGTGGACCACTGGCTGTCCTGGTGGACCACTGGCTGTCCTAGTGGACCACTGGCTGTCCTGGTGGACCACTGGCTGTCCTAGTGGGTCACTGGCTGTCCTAGTGGGCCACTGGCTGTCCTGGTGGACCACTGGCTGTCGTAGTGGACCACTGGCTGTCGTAGTGGACCACTGGCTGTCCTGGTGGACCACTGGCTGTCGTAGTGGACCACTGGCTGTCCTGGTGGACCACTGGCTGTCCTGGTGGACCACTGGCTGTCCTGGTGGACCACTGGCTGTCGTAGTGGACCACTGGCTGTCCTGGTGGACCACTGGCTGTCCTGGTGGACCACTGGCTGTCGTAGTGGACCACTGGCTGTCCTGGTGGACCACTGGCTGTCCTGGTGGACCACTGGCTGTCCTGGTGGACCACTGGCTGTCCTGGTGGACCACTGGCTGTCCTGGTGGACCACTGGCTGTCGTAGTGGACCACTGGCTGTCCTGGTGGCCAGGACACCCAGTGGTCCACTACGGGACCTTAGGCCTACCTTGTCTACCTTGAAGCCTATAGAGACTCGAGTCCTATAATTTAGGCGTTATAACTAATCTGACTTGAGGTTTATATTATATTATATAGGACCAAGCCTTGTACTCGGCACTACGCGCAACACAACTGTCAATACAACGCGCAACACAACCGTCAACACAACGGTCAACACGTCACTCCACACAACGGTCAACACAACCCTCAACACAAAACATAAAACACAACGGTCAGTAGAAAGCGCAACACATCCCCCCAACCCAACGCGCAACACATCCCCCCAACCCAACGCGCAACACATCCCCCCAACCCAACGCGCAACACATCCCCCCCAACACAACGTGCAATACATCCCCCCCAACACAACGCACAATACATCCCCCCAACACAACGCGCAACACATCCCCCCCAACACAACGTGCAATACATCCCCCCCCAACACAACGCGCAACACATCCCCCCCAACACAACGCGCAATACATCCCCCCAACACAACACGCAACACATCCCCCCCAACACAACGCGTAACACATCCCTCAACACAAAACATTAAACACAAAGGTCAGTAGAAAGCGCAACACCAACCTTGTCTCAATCAACGCACTTAAACCAGGATAAGAGAGACACCAAAGAGTGACCCGTTTTTAGCACCACCAAATTACCGCCGTACATCTCCCCCTCCCCATTTTACACCTCACGCTAATAGGCTGTGTCGTGTTGACATGAGACTTGCTGGGCATCCTCAAGTAGCGCCAGAGTTAAAAATACTATTTACGAAACCTGTATATATATCTTTGCTAAATCATTGTGGCCTATGCTGTATTTTATTTAGTGTTATGGGCAATAATTGTGGGCTTCAGAGCTCATAAACTGCTTAATTAATTTAAACATAGCTGCCATGATGGAGGGCAGATGTACAGGTTTCGTAACTGGACATTTAAGTACTTGATGAGTCCTGACATAGGACAATTAATGCTAAGCCAAGATTCAGGGAAAGAAAACGGTTTTTGAAATCGTTCCTAGATAGGCTTCAGGAAGCCAAAGGTCCTGAAATAGATTCCAGATAGGTTTCAGGAAACGAGGAGCTTCCCAAATCCTTTCCAGATAGGCTTCAGGAAGTCAGGTCCTGAAATAGTATCCAGATAGGCTTCAGGAAGTCAGGAGGTTCTGAAACCGTTTCCAAAACGGCTTTAGGGAGCAAGAAGGTTCTGCAATCTTTTCCGGATAGGCTTCGGGAAGCCAAGTCCTGAAATTGTTCCCGGGCAGTTATCTAGAGGTTATCTTGAGATTATTTCGGGGCTTAGCGTCCCCGCGGCCCGGTTCTCGACCAGGCCTCCTTTTTGTTACATCCCCCCAGGAAACAGCCCGTAGCAGATATCTAACTCCCAGGTACCTATTTACTGCTAGGTGAACAGGAGCATCAGGGTGAAAGAAACTTTTTGCCCATTTGTCTCCGCCTCCACCGGGGATCGAACCCGGAACCTCAGGACTACGAATCCGAAGCGCTGGTTGGGTAGGCTCCAGGAAGCCAAGAGTCCGGCGAGGATACACACACACACACACACACACACACACACACACACACACACACACACACACACACACACACACACACACACAGGGAGGGAGCCGGTGGCCGAGCGGAGAGCACGCTGTACACGTGATCCTGTGGTCCCGGGTTCGATCCTGGGCGCCGGCGAGAAACGAAACGATGGGCAGAGTTTCTTTCACCCTATGCCCCTGTTACCTAGCAGTAAAGAGGTACAGTATCTGGGAGTTAGACAGCTGTCACGGGCTGCTTCCTGGTGTGTGTGTGTGTGTGTGTGGTGTGGAAAAAAAAGTAGTTAGTAAACAGTTGATTGACAGTCGAGAGGCGGGCCGAAAGAGCAAAGCTCAACCCCCGCATGCACAACTAGGTGAATACAACTGGGTGAATACACACACCACCCATCAAGATGCAAGAAGAGATAAAATAAGGTCCCCTGGGAGAGAAGATGCAAGCCTCCGTACCAAGATGAGGGGGAACCGATAACCTTACCTGCATCCGTCTGCAGGTAAGGTTCAGGTAGCCGGGAAGGCGGACAAGAGGGGACCGCAGCTGCACACACACACAGATGCATTCTCCCTCACTTTGTCACACTTACATAGATTCCCATAGATAAAAACATCCTAACCCTCCGCCTTCCTTCCCACTATTCGCCAACGAGTCCCCGTGATGTTAGCCCCGTGAAGGAC
>NC_091164.1:12049461-12059461 GCF_040958095.1 Procambarus clarkii
GTGTGTATGTGTGTGTGTGTGTGTGTGTGTAATTACCTAAGTGTAGTTACAGGATGAGAGCTACGCTCGTGGTGTCCCGTCTTCCCAGCACTCTTTGTCATATAAAGCTTTGAAACTACTGACGGTCTTGGCCTCCACCACCTTCTCACCCATGCTTCTCACGGTACATCTAGATTCGGTACACGGTACTGAATAGTAGCCAGGACTCCCGATATACATACTGAAACAAGTGACGTGCACCTTACAGAACACATATATACCGTATACGTATCAGTACGGTATATAGTATAATATACGTACACGATAACACGTATCAGATGTTATTATTTAATGCCGCGACGTTCACATTTTCTTCGTTAGTTCGTACAAAGTCTCCGAGACAAGTCACTTGTGGAGCCATTTGTCTGGTGGGATTGATATAAGATATATGTGATTGATATAAGATTTGTTCATAATTATCTTACAAGAATTTTTTTTAAGGTCTTATTTTTTTTTTGTTTAGAAAAATTATCAAAATTTTCTTATTAGAAAAAATGATTATAATCAGTGTAGCGATCTAGAGGGAAAATGCTTGCTGCGTCCTCAGTTCCTGCTTCCTGACAAGAAGTAAAGGGCGCAAGTATGACTGTAACGCTGTCGCCCAGTTGGGTGGTGTGAAGCAAGACACCCAATGGTGAGTCAACTGCGTGACTCACCATAGATGTAACGTGCCTTGTATAGTAACTGTTGTGAGCCTCTTGTTGAATCACTTGTGATATAAAAAGATTCAGTGCGAACAAGCCTGAATGGTCCCCAGGACTATATGGGGACCATTCCCCATATAGTGTGAATGGGGTGTGAGTTCATCAGTTACATATATACAATATGTATTTGTGTAAATAATTGTATATTTATATATGTACATGCGTATGTAACATTGACAATTGTGTAACCAGCGTCAAACGATCGTCCCTTTCTTAACTAAACGAACTATGGGGTTCAGTTCCTGAACCCATTATGTGCCTCTGTAACCCTTTCCACCACCACCCACGGGATGGGTATGGGGTGCATAATAATTTTTTTATTTTGAAAAAGCAAGCAAGAGACCCATAACTTTTTAGCACTCACTGTATTAACCAATGTACATCGTGTAACCTTTACATATCTAATAAAGCACACATTACCTTATTAGAAAGATTATTATAATTATCTTATTAACAAAAATAAAATAATACGAAAATAATAACACAGTAATTAAAATGCTCTTAATGCTGTATTATACAAAAAAATCATATCTTATTATGATTATACAAATTATAACTATCTTATTATAAAAATAATTATAATTTTCTAATCCTTAGGAAAATATTACACTAATATTAGTATTAGACAAATTATTAAAATTATATTTATTATTAAACAAATGAGTATAATTATATAATTATTGGAAAATTATCATAATTATCTGTTACACAAATAATTAAAATTTTCTAATTAGTAGAAAAGTTACTATCATTTTCTTATAATTAGAAAAAAATATTATAATTATCTAATTATTAGAAAAAATATTATAATTATCTAATTATTAATTTTGTATAATTAACTTATTATTGGAAACATTATTGAAATTATCTTAATACAAATCAATTATAATTACCTTAATAAGAAAGAAATATTACAAATATCTTAGTAGAAAAAAAATATTATAAATATCTTATTATCTAAATTATCATAATCATTTGTTATATTTTTCTGTGTTACTGCTTTACTGATAATGTGTAAATAAGTTAACTACTCGTATAAGGTAGAAGAGGAGGGGGGCGGGTTGGGTTGTGGGGATTGGCAGGACTGATTGTGGGGGATAGGTGGCAGGAATGATTGTGTGTTGGGGGGGGGGGGGGGGGGGTAGGGAGTCAGCAGGGGTCAGGGGTCAGGGGTGATTTCAGCAACAAACTACCTCAAACTACTCGCCGAAGAGGGGACCCAATAACCACTTCTAAAATCTCCCCTGATCAACCAGGCTGTGATTCACACGTCCGAGACAGCGAGCAGAGGCGTCCAACAGCCTGATTGACCAAGACCACACTACTCCTACTCAGGTGTGGTCAGAGACCGGACCGCTGGAACATTGATCCTTGCAACCAACTCGAGGAAATCACCACAACACAGACCTGCATGGAAGTAGTTTGTAAGGCGGAGTGAAATGCATTTGTACCGCACGAAACCTATTGGGTACAGTTTACTGCATTGAATTGCAGTATACTGTACGGTAGTATACATCTGAAGCTGTGGGAGCTGCTGTGGATGACTGTTGGAGTGTGGTGGTGCTGTGGATGACTGCTGGAAAGTGGTGGTGCTGTGGATGATTGCTGGAGTGTGGTGGTGGTGCTGTGGATGACTGCTGGAGTGTGGTGGTGGTGTGGATGACTGCTGGAGTGTGGTAGTGGTGTGGATGACTGCTGGAGAGTGGTGGTGGTGCTGTGGATAACTGCTGGAGTGTGGTGGTGGTGGTGTGGATGACTGCTGGAGAGTGGTGGTGCTGTGGATGATTGCTGGAGTGTGGTGGTGGTGCTGTGGATGACTGCTGGAGTGTGGTGGTGGTGTGGATGACTGCTGAAGTGTGGCGGTGGTGCTGTGGATGACTGCTGGAGTGTGGTGGTGGTGCTGTGGATTACTGCTGGAGTGTGGTGGTGGTGTGGATGACTGCTGGAGTGTGGTGGTGGTGTGGATGACTGCTAGAGTGTGGTGGTGGTGCTGTGGATGATTGCTGGAGTGTGGTGGTGGTGCTGTGGATGACTGCTGGAGTGTGGTGGTGGTGAAGATGACTGCTGGAGTGTGGTGGTGCTGTGGATGACTGCTGGAGTGTGGTGGTGGTGCTGTGGATGACTGCTGGAGTGTGGTGGTGGTGTGGATGACTGCTGGAGTGTAGTGGTGGTGTGGATGACTGCTAGAGTGTGGTGGTGGTGCTGTGGATGATTGCTGGAGTGTGGTGGTGGTGCTGTGGATGATTGCTGGAGTGTGGTGGTGGTGAAGATGACTGCTGGAGTGTGGTGGTGCTGTGGATGACTGCTGGAGTGTGGTGGTGGTGCTGTGGATGACTGCTGGAGTGTGGTGGTGGTGCTGTGGATGACTGCTGGAGTGTGGTGGTGCTGTGGATGACTGCTGGAGTGTGGTGGTGGTGGTGGATGACTGCTGGAGTGTGGTGGTGGTGTGGATGACTGCTAGAGTGTGGTGGTGGTGCTGTGGATGATTGCTGGAGTGTGGTGGTGGTGGTGTGGATGACTGCTGGAGTGTGGTGGTGGTGTGGATGACTGCTGGAGTGTGGTGGTGGTGCTGTGGATGACTGCTGGAGTGTGGTGGTGGTGTGGATGACTGCTGGAGTGTGGTGGTGGTGTGGATGACTGCTAGAGTGTGGTGGTGGTGCTGTGGATGATTGCTGGAGTGTGGTGGTGGTGGTGTGGATGACTGCTGGAGTGTGGTGGTGGTGAGGATGACTGCTGGAGTGTGGTGGTGCTGTGGATGACTGCTGGAGTGTGGTGATGGTGAGGATGACTGCTAGAGTGTGGTGGTGGTGCTGTGGATGACTGCTGGAGTGTGGTGGTGGTGAGGATGACTGCTGGAGTGTGGTGGTGCTGTGGATGACTGCTGGAGTGTGGTGATGGTGAGGATGACTGCTAGAGTGTGGTGGTGGTGCTGTGGATGATTGCTGGAGTGTGGTGGTGGTGGTGTGGATGACTGCTGGAGTGTGGTGGTGGTGAGGATGACTGCTGGAGTGTGGTGGTGCTGTGGATGACTGCTGGAGTGTGGTGATGGTGAGGATGACTGCTAGAGTGTGGTGGTGGTGGTGAGGATGACTGCTGGAGTGTGGTGGTGGTGGTGAGGATGACTGCTGGAGTGTGGTGGTGGTGGTGAGGATGACTGCTGGAGTGTGGTGGTGGTGAGGATGACTGCTGGAGTGTGGTGGTGCTGTGGATGACTGCTGGAGTGTGATGGTGAGGATGACTGCTGGAGTGTGGTGGTGAGGATGACTGCTGGAGTGTGGTGGTGCTGTGGATGACTGCTGGAGTGTGATGGTGAGGATGACTGCTGGAGTGTGGTGGTGAGGATGACTGCTGGAGTGTGGTGGTGGTGAGGATGACTGCTGGAGTGTGGTGGTGCTGTGGATGACTGCTGGAGTGTGATGGTGAGGATGACTGCTGGAGTGTGGTGGTGGTGGTGAGGATGACTGCTGGTGTGTGGTGATGGTGGTTGCTAACCTCACACTAACAAGCATTCTAAATCACACAATGAATGGGCGAGTGATATTTTAATTTTTTTATTATTTAACAACTATAACCTTTTTTGATTGCATTATTGACCATTATTTTCTCCTGCTGTCAAGAGCCTCCCTCTTCGTGAAGATGGATGCCTCGGGTAATGTTAATGTATGATACTGTATGATAATGTTATTCAAGTGGTGTATATATATATATATATATATATATATATATATATATATATATATATATACAGTTGCTATCATAACAGTTATTAGGTGTATAATTGCATTAATATAACTTCATGGTTATTGCTATAATATTGTCTCATAAATATTAGTATTATTGGGATTTATTAATAATAGTGTTATTGTTATTATTATAACTATTTGTAACATTGTTTTTGTATGCCACTTGTGTTGTCAATTAGACGTGTTTGTGATCTAGAACTCCACTTTTATACACGATATATATATACACCGAAAGATGCCTCGTGGACCAGAAGTATATATATATATATATATATATACTTTTCAGGCCAAACGTATAATACATGCTGGACGGCCGGATAGGCTTGAAGCCTAACGCCGCGCCAAAAATTAAAAACGCTTATGACATTTGTTATTTGTCTATATCAGTGACTTATTGTACTGGTAGTCCTTCGTTATCAACAACGTGTTATCGCGAGGTGCTCTTGTGCGCACCTCCTAGTTTCGTTGGCCAGTTTGGCTAGAACGAAGTCTATGATTCTGCGTTTTTTGACGCTTTGGGTCTAAACTGCTCCGTTTCGCGCGGCAAAAACAGTTGCATTTTGTGTACGTAGTGGCGAATGGAGAGTCCGGATATACAGCATACAGTCAGATGTATTTAATTCGCTTCTCACGAGATGTCTCTGTTAAGTCTTATGGAATAATAAAAAGATGAGAGGAGCTATCTTAAGTTTGACCAGGAGGCCTGGTCGAGGACTGGGCCGCGGGGATGCTAAACCCCGGAATCATCTCAAAATAACCACAAGAGAGACTGTGACCAGGGAACCCCAAACTAGTCTTAATTGCTACATGCAGACGATGAGTCACAATAACGTGACTGAAGATATGATGACTGCACCACACACCACAAGATGACGAGACGACCACGACGTTTCGGGTCCGTCCTGGACCATTATCATCGAGTCGTGTGTGTTGACAAATGGTCCAGGACGGACCGAAAGGTCGTCGTTTCTTCCATCTTCCGGTGTGCGGTTTGGTCAGTATAATTGCTACATGATAAATGTTATCTGTGACGTTCATCCAAGCAACAGCCTGTTGACCAGACCACACACTAGAAGGTGATGGGACGACGACGTTTCGGTCCGTCCTGGACCATTCTCAAGTCGATTGTAGTCTGGTCAACATACTTCAGCCACGTTATTGTGGCTCATCGCCTGCAACAGCCTGTTGGACCAAACTCTCACAAATCAAGCCTGGCCTCGGACCAGGTTTGCGAGTAGAAGAACTCCCAGCACCCCATCAAGCAGTTATCCTTCCATACGCACGTAAATCTCCTTGAGGACTTGGTTGCATCTTGTCACATGTGTAGTGAAGGTCAGAGTTTTACCAACAGTAACTTGCTAACGTCACATCCAAGAAAGTGCAGCTTCAGCGGCTTAATTAATAAGATTCATATTTCTGTCTAGTCTCTTGCAAACGTCAGCGTGGAATTATGTGCTTAGACATGCGGGATAAACTTTCAGATATTACTGAAGTAACTTGAAGACGTTACTGAAGTAACTTGAAGACGTTACTGAAGTAACTTCAAGACGTTACTGCTGTAACTGTTCGCCAAAAGTGGGGGAATCATGAGTCAGAGGTATTGTGACCTCATCACATACCCACACGATGATTATATATATATATATATATATATATATATATATATATATATATATATATATATATATATATATATATATATATATATATATATATATATATATATGTCGTACCTAGTAGCCAGAACGCACTTCTCAGCCTACTATGCAAGGCCCGATTTGCCTAATAAGCCAAGTTTTCATGAATTAATGTTTTTTCGACTACCTAACCTAACCTAACCTAACTTTTTCGGCTACCTAACGTAGCCTAACCTATAAAGATAGGTTAGGTAGGGTTGGTTAGGTTCGGTCATATATCTACGTTAATTTTAACTCCAATAACAAAAAATTTACCTCTTACATAATCAAATGGATAGCTTTATCATTTCATAAGAAAAAAATTTGAGAAAATATATTAATTCACGAAAACTTGGCTTATTAGGCAAATCGGGCCTTGCATAGTAGGCTGAGAAGTGCGTTCTGGCTACTAGGTACGACATATATATATATATACATATATGGTCAGGACATGTCATACTGTGGCTATATGTACCCTTGCCATGGTCGGGACCTATGCTATACAGTAGTCCCACTGTATAGCATAGCGATGTATGGCACATATGTAGCAGCGATGTATGGCACATATGTAGCAGCGATGTATGGCACATATGTAGCAGCGATGTATGGCACATATGTAGCAGCGATGTATGGCACATATGTAGCAGCGATGAATGACACATATGTAGCAGCGATGAATGACACATATGTAGCAGCGATGTATGGCACATATGTGGTCACAAATCTAACGCGCTCTTTTAATTACGATCTCTATACAATAATCTTCGGATATTATATAATAATATCATTATTATATAATATAATACACTACCTCATACTAGTAATAACAACACAATAAACATAGGATGTCATCAGCAGTTTCTCATCGCGCATATTCTCCAGATTCCCTGGACACCGATTCGGTTTTATTTTTGATCTTAAGGCGTATCAACTCCTAGTGAGTGAAATACCAGCCCACTACAATAGCCGACTGGTCAAAAAGCGAGAATATTTTAGTCCTGGACTAGACGCAAACTATTTATATATATATATATATATATATATATATATATATATATATATATATATATATATATATATATATATATATATATATATATATATATATATACCGCGAAGCGGGATATTCCTAATGGCAACATGGATTGAGGTTGGGTTTAGTGTCCATTTATTAAGTCAAACTGCAAGTGCTTACTGACTAACTAGCACTAGAGTATACTTACAAATGTGTGTATATATATATATATATATATATATATATATATATATATATATATATATATATTATATATATATATATATATATATATATATATATATATATATATATATATATATATATATATATATACACACATATATACACACACAGAAGAAATTTATACTTCGAGATGGTGGGGAATTTCCGTGTTCACAAACTTGATCTATAGTTCCCGTACTGATGTCTCGGTGGTATCTGTGAGTACAAGCGAGTCAGGCCCAAGTTCCATATTATTGGACGTGACAGCTGTTGCAATATTGTGGGAACCTTTCATGAGATTATTATTACTATTATTATTATTATTACTCCCACTATTATCACTGTATACTTGTATTATTATTACACAGCTGTTATATATATATTAGAGATAAAGTTTAATAGTAAAAATGAAGTCTTGACGTCGCATTAATAATTAAGGGTGCAAGATCTGAATTTTGTACCAATTAATGATAATATACATATTTAATAACCCAAATTATACGCACTTTAATCGAACTGATCCATAATATACGAATTTATCAAGATTATCTTAAAATACAATATAATGTATCAGTTGCTACATCAGCAATTAACATAGAATACATTTTTGTCAGATTCAGCACAAAATTTGCATTTAGATAAGACAAAAATTATATTCCGTGATAAACGTATTATTACATCAAAAGATAACTTGAAACATACATGTATAATTAGCCTTATTGCGGAAACAAGTATTTACAGTTTATTTCAACATCACAGCACTCAACCACACTCCCCTCAACCACACAGCCACACTCCTGTCAACCACACAGCCACACTCCCCTCAACCACACTCAACCACACTCCCCTCAACCACACACAGCCACACTCCCCTCAACCACACAGCCACACTCCTCTCAACCACACACAGCCACACTCCCCTCAACCACACAGCCGCACTCCCCTCAACCACACACAGCTACACTCCCCTCAACCACACACAGCCACACTCCCCTCAACCACACACAGCTACACTCCCCTCAACCACACACAGCCACACTCCTCTCAACCACACACAGCCACACTCCCCTCAACCACACACAGCTACACTCCCCTCAACCACACACAGCTACACTCCCCTCAACCACACACAGCTACACTCCTCTCAACCACACAGCCACACTCCTCTCAACCACACACAGCTACACTCCTCTCAACCACACAGCCACACTCCTCTCAACCACACAGCTACACTCCCCTCAACCACACACAGCTACACTCCTCTCAACCACACAGCCACACTCCTCTCAACCACACACAGCCACACTCCCCTCAACCACACAGCCACACTCCTCTCAACCACACAGCCACACTCCCCTCAACCACACACAGCCACACTCCCCTCAACCACACAGCCACACTCCCCTCAACCACACAGCCACACTCCCCTCAACCACACAGCCACACTCCCCTCAACCACACAGCCACACTCCCCTCAACCACACAGCTACACTCCTCTCAACCACACACAGCCACACTCCCCTCAACCACACACAGCCACACTCCCCTCAACCACACAGCCACACTCCCCTCAACCACACAGCTACACTCCCCTCAACCACACAGCCACACTCCCCTCAACCACACAGCCACACTCCCCTCAACCACACAGCCACACTCCTCTCAACCACACAGCTACACTCCCCTCAACCACACACAGCTACACTCCTCTCAACCACACAGCCACACTCCTCTCAACCACACACAGCCACACTCCCCTCAACCACACAGCTACACTCCTCTCAACCACACACAGCCACACTCCCCTCAACCACACACAGCCACACTCCTCTCAACCACACAGCCACACTCCCCTCAACCACACAGCTACACTCCCCTCAACCACACAGCCACACTCCCCTCAACCACACAGCCACACTCCCCTCAACCACACAGCCACACTCCCCTCAACCACACAGCTACACTCCCCTCAACCACACAGCCACACTCCCCTCAACCACACAGCCACACTCCCCTCAACCACACAGCCACACTCCTCTCAACCACACAGCCACACTCCTCTCAACCACACAGCCACACTCCCCTCAACCACACAGCCACACTCCCCTCAACCACACAGCTACACTCCCCTCAACCACACAGCCACACTCCCCTCAACCACACAGCCACACTCCCCTCAACCACACAGCCTCACTCCCCTCAACCACACAGCCACACTCCCCTCAACCACACTCCTCTCAACCACACACAGCCACACTCCCCTCAACCACACTCCTCTCAACCACACACAGCCACACTCCTCTCAACCACACACAGCCACACTCCCCTCAACCACACTCCTCTCAACCACACAGCCACACTCCCCTCAACCACACACAGCCACACTCCCTTCAACCACACAGCCACACTCCTCTCAACCACACTCCTCTTAACCACACTCCTCTTAACCACACAGCCACACTCCTGTCAACCACACAGCCACACTCCCTTCAACCACACAGCCACACTCCTGTCAACCACACTCCTCTCAACCACACTCCTCTTAACCACACAGCCACACTCCTGTCAACCACACAGCCACACTCCTGTCAACCACAC
>NC_091164.1:12064461-12074461 GCF_040958095.1 Procambarus clarkii
CTATTATTCTGACTTTTTCTACTATATCCTTTGTTCCAGTATTTTGTTTTTCTACTGTGCAAATTTGGGACCTGGCCCCTCAGTATCTTCTATGTATATATTATTTGATATCTCTCTCGTCTTGAGATCTTGAGATGATTTCAGGGCTTAGTGTCCCCGCGGCCCGGTCCTCGACCAGGCCTCCTTTTTGTTACACTCCCCCAGGAAGCAGCCCGTAGCAGCTGTCTAACTCCCAGGTACCTATTTACTGGTAGGTATCTGGAGCATCAGGGTGAAAAAAACATTTTGCCCATTTGTCTCCGCCTCCACCGGGGATCGAACCCGGAACCTCAAGACTACGAATCCGAAGCGCTGTCCACCCAGCTATCAGGCGCTATCCACCCAGCTATCAGGCGCTATCCACCCAGCTATCAGGCGCTATCCACCCAGCTATCAGGCGCTATCCACCCAGCTATCAGGCGCTATCCACCCAGCTATCAGGCGCTATCCACCCAGCTATCAGGCGCTATCCACCCAGCTATCTCCTTTCCAGGGAGTACATTTTTCAGAGCGTAGAGACGGTCCCAGTAATTTAGGTGCTTTATCGTGTCTATGCGTGCCGTATATATGTTCCCTGTATTCCTTGAAGTTCAGCACCCTCTTCTGCTTTGAAACGGGAAGGAAGCAGCAAGCAGTACTAAAGACGGGACAGCAGAAGTGATATAGAAAACAACGATTAAATGACTCACTCGACAGGGATGAATTAGTATTAGCCTCGCACCTCATGAATAAGGCTACTCCCGCCACCCGTATTCATAACATAGCTGTAACATGCAACAATATTACCATAAATATGGCTACGTCATTTTATCTCAACATTATAAGAATCAAAATATCTGCTATCACTGTTGCCAACACAGGTCGATATTCTGGGGCTCCATCACTAAACATTGGTACTTTCTGCCAAATAACTAAGTACTATCTATTATTTTAGGTAGTTGGGTTGGGTTGGGTTGTTTTTTTTTTTTTTTTTGCTTCTTGCTTCCCTTGCTCAACCCTTGCTTCGATAAGAAGCAAAGTACAATGCCTTGAGCCAAATTGATGCTTTGGTCAGAGCGCGGTCCCTTTCCCAGATTATTTACACTGATGGATCCTTGCACTAGTCCCATGGTGCAGCTGGAAGTGCAGCTGTTGTGACAGGGAGAGATGGTTTCTACTCCCATGAGTGTGGTGCGTGTATAAATAACTGGACATTCCCTCTTCAAACAGATTTGGTTGCCATAATCCTTGCACTCGAGCGCGTATATGAATCCAAAGTTGACACGCTAATTGTACGTGACTCCTTGTCATCCTTGACTGCCCTCAGCTCCCCCAAGGCGTGAGTGACGTGCTTGTCTCTGAAGCTAGACGCATATATAGTGAAATAATCAATGATGGAGTTAGAGTTTGTCTCCTGTGGATTTCTTCCCATATTGGTCTCCAAATGCATGATAGAACTGATGAGTTGGCCACAACATTTGCTCGTAAAGAGGGAATTGATTACCAACTTGCACTGCCTTTGAGCAGCCTGAGGGCAGTAATATTCCGGGAACATCAACAAATCTCGAAGACTTGAAGCAAAGTGAAATTCACACCAGTTGCTCCATCTATCATCATTCTATTATGCAGAAAGAACCGCACGTCTATGGGTCATCCAATACGGTTAGCAGACTTCTAGATGTTACCACTGCTAGGATTAGGCTCGGCTACAAGTACCTCTGGGAATCTGTAACATCTACTGATGTAGATTTGACTAAATGTAAACTCTGTCAGCAGAACTATTCGCATACTTTGCGTCATTATATAATGGAAAGTGAAAAAATCGCGGAATTTAGAGATAACACCATCAATAGTGTCCAAGAAATGTGTAAGTACTTCATGCATGTACTGCCAGGAATCCAAGCGAAGTATCCAAAATTTACTGACTGTAGGTGCAGCCTGCACATGACTGTAAAACTGCCGCCCAGTTGGGTGGGTGTGGAGCACATGACTGTAAAGCTGCCGCCCAGTTGGGTGGGTGTGGAGCACATGACTGTAAAGCTGCCGCCCAGTTGGGTGGGTGTGGAGCACATGACTGTAAAGCTGCCGCCCAGTTGGGTGGGTGTACAGCAAGACTTATAACTGTGTGACTCACCATAGATGTAAAGTGCCTTGTATAGTGACTGTTGTGAGCCTCTTGTTGAATCACTTGTGATACAAAAAGTTTATTGATATGAATATGTATTTGTGTACATGGATGTATATAATATATATATATATATATATATATATATACACACACGTGTATGTAACATTAACAATTGTGTAACTACCTTCAAAAGATGGTCACTTTCTTAGCTAAACGAACTCTGGTGTTCAGTTCCGGAATCCATTATGTGTCTGTAACCCTTTCCACCACCGCCCACGGTATGGTATGGGGTGCATAATAGAGAAAGAATTGAATTGAATTGCTCGAGGCCTATCAGCCTCGTGGGTAATCAAAACCCCTGAAAAAAGTATAGTTCTTTTGTCCTGAAGAAGTTTCAGAACTACAGTAACTTCTCTATTTATATCATTCCTGTAAGTAAATTGTACATATTTACTGTTAAATAATATAATATACATAAAGAGAAATATTCAGTTTTATATATATATATATATATATATATATATATATATATATATATATATATATATACATACATATATATATATATATATATATATATATATATATATATATATATATATATATATATATATATATATATATATATATATATTAGTATATTTTGGTAAGTCTTTCTTGTAAACATATGTTGCTGAATATGACCGAAGGGTAAGATTAATGATTCTAACACAAATCTTCTCAATATTTCTTACGTTTTTCTTCACTGTCGGGGGAAGTTGAAAAATTAACTCTCCAAAGTTCATTTTTACACTTTTCTAGTCCATATAAAAAAAAATCTTTTTGAAGAGAAAATGTACATTAACCTGAGCACTTTCATGTGTTTGTTAAGACGGAAGCGGTCAGGCAAATTATAGGCCTAGCCCCACACCAGCCGGGGACTAGGCCTATAATCACCTATATTTAACATGAGTTATAACACTCATAAAGAAAATTATAATATAGTATTTATTGATATGGTTACCAAACCCCATCAACTATAGGGCGTCATATATTTCATATATTTGTAATAAATATACACATTATTATATGATCCTTAGATTGGAATTTCATATACCCGACCTTCAGTTACTATCATTTAATGTAAAAACCTGACAATAACATAAACTACAAAAGGCCTATATAGGCCTATACGAGGCAGTTACTATTCATACACATAACTGTAAATCAAGGTAACTGCAATTGGTATGTATATATATATATATATATATATATATATATATATATATATATATATATATATATATATATATATATATATATAAATAGATACAGTTACCAATCCCTAATAATACAATTCATCAATCTACAATTATTTTGTACAAATTATTGATCACTTCCAACGTATTGATGCGGGGGTCAACCGACTCCAGGAACTCTCTCAGGTAAATTCCAGGTAATTATCACGAAAAAAACACTGCTTTATATATATATAGGTAAACGCCATCCCACAGAAAATTATTTAAGTTTTCCAATCTTCGTTTAAAGCCTTGAAGAAGTTACCTTCAATTTATGTACTATAAGCTAAGGATGGAGTGCCATCCCTAGCCTAGTTAATGGTTAGCGACCGCCTAGCCTATTTCGTGGATTGCCATTCCTGGCCTATTTTGTGGGGTTCAGTCCCTGAGCCCATTATTTGCCTCTGTAACCCTTTCCACTACCGCCCACAAGATGGGTATGGGGTGCATAATAAATGAACTAACCTGGCCAATTTTATGGTTCGCAACCACTAGTCTATTTTATGACCCAACATTCGTAGTATATTTTAAGAATCACCATCTATAACCAATTTTATAGTCCGTAATCAGTAGCCTATATTACAGACTGCATTATTCAAAAGTGAACTGATATTAAAAAAAAAATCTTCAAAAGATACCTGATCAACTAGGCTGTTTGATTCACAGGTCAGGCTGTTAGCAGCAGCGTCAAAAACAGCCTGCTTGACCACACCATCCACCAGATGGTCCTCCGCCATCCCCAACCCCCCCCCCCCCCCCCACCTATCCCATTTTATGGACTGCCATAAAGAGTGGGATATAGGATATATATCCCGCTCTCCCATACACTATCCAACACACAGCAATTTCCGGTCCCACGCCAAAATTACAGGTGTCCTTTTATTATCAACTTATCAGTACTTGATAAAGTATCCGGCATAATGTTACGCTGGATTCTCAGTCCCACATTACATATCACGTAATATATACATGTGTGTGTGTGTGTGTGTGTGTGTGTGTGTGTGTGTGTGTGTGTGTGTGTGTGTGTGTGTGTGTGTGTGTGTGTCACGAAGAACTTAACACGTGATGAATAATGTGAAAATAATTAACCAGGCACGAAAAATAAAAACAGAATGGGCTTGATATATAGACACACACAGGAAAAAATTTTTCCTTATATATATATATATATATATATATATATATATATATATATATTATATATAAAACATTTCCGATATATAACAATTGTTTAATTTTATAAATTTTAACATTATTTATTATTTTGTAAGTTTTTAATATTATTACATTTATCTGTTTTATTTGTTTATATTAATATAAACATACCTGGAGCATATTTGGAGAGGGTTCAGGGAGTTCTTGTTCTCCACGAGCCCGGCCTGAGGCCAGGCTCGACTTGTGAGGTCAAACAAAGGTCAACAAGACCTTTAAAATACCGAACAAATTGGGAGATACAAATCCAGACTACATTCTTAAAAGGTCAAATGTAACACACACACACACACAAGGGGGCAACAGCTTCAAGCCACAATGTAACACACACACAAGGGGCAACAGCAACAAGCCACAATGTAATACACGCACAAGGGGCAACAGCAACAAGCCACAATGTAATACACGCACAAGGGGGCAACAAGCCACAATGTAACACACACACAAGGGGCAACAGCAACAAGCCACAATGTAACACACACACAAGGGGCAACAGCAACAAGCCACAATGTAATACACGCACAAGGGGGCAACAAGCCACAATGTAACACACACACAAGGGGCAACAGCAACAAGCCACAATGTAACACACACACAAGGGAGCAACAAGCTACAATGTAACACACACACAAGGGGCAACAGCAACAAGCCACAATGTAATACACGCACAAGGGGGCAACAAGCCACAATGTAACACACACACAAGGGGCAACAGCAACAAGCCACAATGTAACACACACACAAGGGGCAACAACAACAAGCCACAATGTAACACACACACAAGGGGGCAACAGCAACAAGCCACAATGTAACACACACACAAGGGGCAACAGCAACAAGCCACAATGTAATACACGCACAAGGGGGCAACAAGCCACAATGTAACACACACACAAGGGGCAACAGCAACAAGCCACAATGTAACACACACACAAGGGAGCAACAAGCTACAATGTAACACACACACAAGGGGCAACAGCAACAAGCCACAATGTAATACACGCACAAGGGGGCAACAAGCCACAATGTAACACACACACAAGGGGCAACAGCAACAAGCCACAATGTAACACACACACAAGGGGCAACAACAACAAGCCACAATGTAACACACACACAAGGGGGCAACAGCAACAAGCCACAATGTAACACACACACAAGGGGCAACAGCTTCAAAACTCAACAAGCCACAATGTAACACACACACAAGGGGGCAACAGCAACAAGCCACAATGTAACACACACACAAGGGGGCAACAGCAACAAGCCACAATGTAACACACACACAAGGGGGCAACAGCAACAAGCCACAATGTAACACACACACAAGGGGCAACAGCAACAAGCCACAATGTAACACACACACAAGGGGGCAACAGCAACAAGCCACAATGTAACACACACACAAGGGGCAACAACAACAAGCCACAATGTAACACACACACAAGGGGCAACAACAACAAGCCACAATATAACACACACACAAGGGGCAACAACAACAAGCCACAATGTAACACACACACAAGGGGGCAACAGCAACAAGCCACAATGTAACACACACACAAGGGGCAACAGCAACAAGCCACAATGTAACACACACACAAGGGGGCAACAGCAACAAGCCACAATGTAACACACACACAAGGGGGCAACAGCAACAAGCCACAATGTAACACACACACAAGGGGGCAACAGCAACAAGCCACAATGTAACACACACACAAGGGGGCAACAGCAACAAGCCACAATGTAACACACACACAAGGGGCAACAGCAACAAGCCACAATGTAACACACACACAAGGGGGCAACAGCAACAAGCCACAATGTAACACACACACAAGGGGGCAACAGCAACAAGCCACAATGTAACACACACACAAGGGGGCAACAGCAACAAGCCACAATGTAACACACACACAAGGGGGCAACAAGCCACAATGTAACACACACACAAGGGGCAACAGCAACAAGCCACAATGTAACACACACACAAGGGGGCAACAGCAACAAGCCACAATGTAACACACACACAAGGGGGCAACAGCAACAAGCCACAATGTAACACACACACAAGGGGGCAACAGCAACAAGCCACAATGTAACACACACACAAGGGGGCAACAACAACAAGCCACAATGTAACACACACACAAGGGGGCAACAGCAACAAGCCACAATGTAACACACACACAAGGGGCAACAGCAACAAGCCACAATGTAACACACACACAAGGGGGCAACAGCAACAAGCCACAATGTAACACACACACAAGGGGCAACAGCAACAAGCCACAATGTAACACACACACAAGGGGGCAACAGCAACAAGCCACAATGTAACACACACACAAGGGGGCAACAGCAACAAGCCACAATGTAACACACACACAAGGGGGCAACAGCAACAAGCCACAATGTAACACACACACAAGGGGGCAACAGCAACAAGCCACAATGTAACACACACACAAGGGGGCAACAGCAACAAGCCACAATGTAACACACACACAAGGGGGCAACAGCAACAAGCCACAATGTAACACACACACAAGGGGGCAACAGCAACAAGCCACAATGTAACACACACACAAGGGGGCAACAGCAACAAGCCACAATGTAACACACACACAAGGGGGCAACAGCAACAAGCCACAATGTAACACACACACAAGGGGGCAACAGCAACAAGCCACAATGTAACACACACACAAGGGGGCAACAAGCCACAATGTAACACACACACAAGGGGGCAACAGCAACAAGCCACAATGTAACACACACACAAGGGGGCAACAAGCCACAATGTAACACACACACAAGGGGGCAACAGCAACAAGCCACAATGTAACACACACACAAGGGGGCAACAGCAACAAGCCACAATGTAACACACACACAAGGGGGCAACAGCAACAAGCCACAATGTAACACACACACAAGGGGGCAACAGCAACAAGCCACAATGTAACACACACACAAGGGGGCAACAGCAACAAGCCACAATGTAGGAACACAATATTTCCCCATTTAGTATAAACCAATAGAACCGCCTACCCGCCGACGCCCTGAATGCCAGCACAATAAATACTTCAGGTTAACATTCAATTAAAAAAAAATAATAAATCCTCAAGAATAAATAAAGTGAACCTTTGAGAAGATATTTACAAGATATTATATTAATATTCGTATTTACACCGTCTATCACTTGCCATTGTTACTTTGTTTACAAAAATAATATTTACGCAAACAGTATAAAATAATTTTGGCTGTTTTATATATGAGAATGTTTTGGGTAGATTATATTATATACCTGCTTGATTATATGAGTTTATACTTGACTATACTTGATTATATGAGTTTACCAGGTAGACTATATTATATGAGTCATGGGTACACTATATGACTTATGGGTAGACTATATTATATGAGTTATGGGTAGACTATATTATATAGTGTCATGGGTAGACTATATTATATAGTGTCATGAGTAGACTATATTATATAGTGTCATGAGTAGACTATATTATATAGTGTCATGGGTAGACTATATTATATAGTGTCATGGGTAGACTATATTATATGAGTTATGGGTAGACTATATTATATGAGTGCCATAGGGTAGACTATATTATATGAGTCAGGGGTAGACTATATTATATGAGTGCCATGGGTAGACTATATTATACGAGTCATGGGTAGACTATATTATATGAGTTATGGGTAGACTATATTATATGAGTTATGGGTAGACTATATTATATGAGTGCCATGGGTAGACTATATTATATGAGTCATGGGTAGACTATATATGAGTTATGGGTAGACTATATTATGTGAGTTATGGGTAGACTATATTATATGAGTGCCATGGGTAGACTATATTATATGAGTCAGGGGTAGACTATATTATATGAGTGTACTGGGTAGACTATATTAAATGAGTCATGGGTAGACTATATTATATGAGTCATGGATAGACTATATTATATGAGTGTACTGGGTAGATTATATTATATGAGTCATGGGTAGACTATATTATATGAATGTACTGGGTAGACTATATTATATGAGTTATGGGTAGACTATATTATATGAGTTATGGGTAGACTATATTATATGAGTCATGGGTAGACTATATTATATGAGTGTACCAGGTAGACTATATTATATGAGTGTACCAGGTAGACTATATTATATGATTCATGAGTTGACAATATTATATGAGTCATGGGTAGACTATATTATATGAGTCATGGGTAGACTATATTATATGAGTCATGGGTAGACTATATTATATAAGTGTACTGGGTAGACTATATTATATGAGTCATGGGTAGACTATATTATATGAGTCATGGGTAGACTATATTATATAAGTGTACTGGGTAGACTATATTATATGAGTCATGGGTACACTATATTATATGAGTCATGGGTACACTATATTATATGAGTCATGGGTAGACTATATTATATGAGTCATGGGTAGACTATATTATATGAGTCATGGGTAGACTATATTATATGAGTCATGGGTACACTATATTATATGAGTCATGGGTACACTATATTATATGAGTCATGGGTACACTATATTATATGAGTCATGGGTACACTATATTATATAAGTCATGGGTAGACTATATTATATGAGTCATGGGTACACTATATTATGAGTCATGGGTAGACTATATTATATGAATGTCCTGGGTAGACTATATTATATGAGTGTACTGGGTAGACTATATTATATGAGTGTACTGGGTAGACTATATTATATGAGTCATGGGTAGACTATATTATATGAATATACTGGATAGACTATATTATATAAGTGTACCTCACCTTGCGGTTACCGAGTGCATTTAACAATGCACTCGGTTAACTGTTAATATAGTTAACAATGACCACAATTTCCACCACTAACAATGAAATAGGTACCTACATTATATGAGTGTACTGGGTAAATAATAATAATAATATTAATAATAATAATAATAAAAATAATAAAATCATTATTGTAGAGTTGTCAAAAAAGTGGTCTAAGGCACAAACAGGTTCGTGCATAGCAATGACAACTTATACATGCAAGAGCAGGGTTGTATGCTATGAATACAAGCGTACAATATATTCATCAATATGCATATACACAGATCATTACTAAGAAACAAGGAAGGAATTATTAACCCTCTTACAGATACTCGTAAACACTATGAGAATCCTCTGATAGGCTACAGCCATCTTTGGTATATTCACAAAACAAAAATTTAGGCATGTAGGCCTATACTGGGGGATTTATAGGCCTCGGACTTTATTATGTTAAAACTGTGCCCCGAAAGCTCTCGACGGCATTTAGTTGTTT
>NC_091164.1:12079461-12094461 GCF_040958095.1 Procambarus clarkii
CAGGCTGCGAGCAGCCGCGTCCAACAGCCTGGTTGACCAGTCCAGCAACCAGGAGGCCTGGTAGAGGACTTGGTCCCGGGGACGCTAAGACCCAAAATCATCGCAAGGTGGATGGGGTGGAGTGACCAGGACACCCATCAGTGGGGTAATTAAGGTGGACCAGCTCATCCAAAATGGTGTGGGAGGGTAGAAATGGGAGCACCAGGCTATGATAGGGGAGTGCCCATGCTATCCATCAGGTGGATAGGGGAGCCTAAACGTGGATAGGAGAGGGAAGGGATGGGTAGGGGGGGATCGACCCCCCCGCAAGGAGGGGCCCCCGTGCTGCCACCACACCGGGCGCCAAACTGTCGTACCGCACCACCACCACCACCATGGAAGACGACTCTCCATCCTAACATTCAAAAATGACAAATATTTATTTCGCCATCAGCTCAACAGCGACGCTGGAACATCAAAAGCGCCAGGCACTCCGGGGGCCAGGCGCTACTGGGTGACAGAACCTCCACAATACACCCGACCTTGTGACTGAGAAATTCAAAATAATTCAAATTTGTCCTTCTCTACAATTGGTATTTTAAGTTTCTCTATTAGTCAAGTGGATTATTTTTATCTTTACTTACGCAGGGAGTAGAAGAGGGTGTCGGTCGGCCGAGAGGACAGCACACGGGACTTGTGATCCTGTGGTCCTGGGTTCGATCCCAGGCGCCGGCGAGAAACAATGGGCAGAGTCTCTTTCACCCTATGCCCCTGTTACCTAGCAGTAAAATAGGTACCTGAGTGTTAGTCAGCTGTCACGGGCTGCTTCCTGGGGGTGGAGGCCTGGTCGAGGACCGGGCCGCGGGGACACTAAAAGCCCCGAAATCATCTCAAGATAACCTCTCAAGATAACCTCTCAAGATAACGCACAAAAGAAAAATTTCCGGTAAATGTGCTAAAAAATATGTCCTCGGTAATTATTAAGTGTATATAATTTGGTTTGAAGTTGGGCATAAGGTCTATCAACTTCTCGTGGGTTATTAAGGCCTATCATCCTCTGGAGGGTTATTAAGGTCTATCAACTTCTCGTGGGTTATTAAGGCCTATCATCCTCTGGAGGGTTATTAAGGTCTATCAACTTCTCGTGGGTTATTAAGGCCTATCATCCTCTGGAGGGTTATTAAGGCCTATCATCCTCTGGAGGGTTATTAAGGCCTATCATCCTCTGGAGGGTTATTAAGGTCTATCAACTTCTCGTGGGTTATTAAGGCCTATCATCCTCTGGAGGGTTATTAAGGCCTATCATCCTCTGGAGGGTTATTAAGGCCTATCATCCTCTGGAGGGTTATTAAGGTCTATCAACTTCTCGTGGGTTATTAAGGCCTATCATCCTCTGGAGGGTTATTAAGGCCTATCATCCTCTGGAGGGTTATTAAGGTCTATCAACTTCTCGTGGGTTATTAAGGCCTATCATCCTCTGGAGAGTTATTAAGGCCTATCATCCTCTGGAGGGTTATTAAGGCCTATCATCCTCTAGAGGGTTATTAAGGTCTATCAACTTCTCGTGGGTTATTAACGCCTATCATCCTCTGGAGGGTTATTAAGGCCTATCATCCTCTGGAGGGTTATTAAGGCCTATCATCCTCTGGAGGGTTATTAAGGTCTATCAACTTCTCGTGGGTTATTAAGGCCTATCATCCTCTGGAGGGTTATTAAGGCCTATCATCCTCTGGAGGGTTATTAAGGTCTATCAACTTCTCGTGGGTTATTAAGGCCTATCATCCTCTGGAGGGTTATTAAGGCCTATCATCCTCTGGAGGGTTATTAAGGTCTATCAACTTCTCGTGGGTTATTAAGGCCTATCATCCTCTGGAGGGTTATTAAGGCCTATCAACCTTTGGAGGGTTATTAAGGCCTATCAACCTCTGGAGGGTTAAGGCCTATGAATCTCTGGAGGGTTATTAAGGCCTATCATCCTCTGGAGGGTTATTAAGGCCTATCAACCTCTGGAGGGTTATTAAGGCCTATCAACCTCTGGAGGGTTAAGGCCTATGAATCTCTGGAGGGTTATTAAGGTCTATCAACTTCTCGTGGGTTATTAAGGCCTATCATCCTCTGGAGGGTTATTAAGGCCTATCTTCCTCTGGAGGGTTATTAAGGCCTATCATCCTCTGGAGGGTTATTAAGGCCTATCATCCTCTGGAGGGTTATTAAGGCCTATCATCCTCTGGAGGGTTATTAAGGTCTATCAACCTCTGGAGAGTTATTAAGGCCTATCTTCCTCTGGAGGGTTATTAAGGCCTATCAACCTCTGGAGGGTTATTAAGGCCTATCTTCCTCTGGAGGGTTATTAAGGCCTATCATCCTCTGGAGGGTTATTAAGGCCAATCTTCCTCTGGAGGGTTATTAAGGCCTATCATCCTCTGGAGGGTTATTAAGGCCTATCATCCTCTGGAGGGTTATTAAGGCCTATCATCCTCTGGAGGGTTATTAAGGTCTATCAACCTCTGGAGAGTTATTAAGGCCTATCTTCCTCTGGAGGGTTATTAAGGCCTATCAACCTCTGGAGGGTTATTAAGGCCTATCTTCCTCTGGAGGGTTATTAAGGCCTATCATCCTCTGGAGGGTTATTAAGGCCTATCATCCTCTGGAGGGTTATTAAGGCCTATCATCCTCTGGAGGGTTATTAAGGTCTATCAACCTCTGGAGAGTTATTAAGGCCTATCAACCTCTGGAGGGTTATTAAGGCCTATCAACCTCTGGAGGGTTATTAAGACCTATCAACCTCTGGAGGGTTATTAAGGCGTATCAACTTCTGGAGGGTTATTAAGGCCTATCAACTTCTGGTGGCTTATTAAGGCCTATCATCCTCTGGAGGGTTATTAAGACCTATCAACCTCTGGAGGGTTATTAAGGCCTATCAACTTCTGGAGGGTTATTAAGGTATATCAACTTCTGGAGGGTTATTAAGGTATATCAACTTCTGGAGGGTTATTAAGGTATATCAACTTCTGGAGGGTTATTAAGGCCTATCAACTTCTGGAGGGTTATTAAGGTCATTAAGGCCTATCATCCTCTGGAGGGTTATTAAGGCCTATCAACTTCTGGAGGGTTATTAAGGTCATTAAGGCCTATCATCCTCTGGAGGGTTATTAAGGACTATCAACTTTTGGAGGCTTATTAAGGCATATCATCCTCTGGAGGGTTAGTAAGGCCTATCAACCTCTGGAAGGTTATTAAGGCCTATCAACTTCTGGAGGCTTATTAAGGCCTATCAACCTCTGGAGGGTTAAGGCCTATGAATCTCTGGAGGGTTATTAAGGCCTATCAACCTCTGGAGGGTTATTAAAGCCTATCAACCTCTGGAGGGTTATTAAGACCCATCAACCTCTGGAGGGTTATTAAGACCTATCAACCTCTGGAGGGTTATTAAAGGGTATCAACCTCTGGAGGGTTATTAAGACCTATCAACCTCTGGAGGATTATTAAGACCTATCAACCTCTGGAGGGTTATTAAGACCTATCAACCTCTGGAGGATTATTAAGACCTATCAACCTCTGGAGGGTTATTAAGACCAATCAACCTTGGGGGGGGGATTATTAAGACCTATCAACCTCTGGAGGGTTATTAAGGCTTATCAACCTCTGGGGGGGGGGGTTATTAAGACCTATCAACTTCTGGAGGGTTATTAAGACCTATCAACTTCTAGAGGGTTATTAAGACCTATCAACCTCTGGGGGATTATTAAGACCTGTCAACCTCTGGAGGGTTATTAAGACCTATTAACCTCTGGGGGGTTATTAAGACCTATTAACCTCTGGAGGGTTATTAAGACCTATCTACCTCTGGAGGGTTTTAAGACCTATCAACCTCTGGAGGGTTATTAAAACCTATCAACCTCTGGAGGGTTATTAAGACCTATCAACCTCTGGAGGGTTATTAAGACCTATCAACCTCTGGAGGGTTATTAAAACCTATCAACCTCTGGAGGGTTATTAAGACCTATCAACCTCTGGAGGGTTATTAAAACCTATCAACCTCTGGAGAGTTAAGACCTATCAACCTCTGGAGGGTTATTAAGGCCTATCAACCACTGGATGGTTATTAAGACCTATCAACCTCTGGAGGGTTATTAAGACCTATCAACCTCTGGAGGGTTATTTAGACCTATCAACCTCTGGAGGGTTATTAAGGTCTATCAACCTCTGGAGGGTTATTAAGGTCCATCAACCTCTGGAGGGTTATTAAGACCTATCAACCTCTGGAAAGTTAAGACCTATCAACCTCTGAAGGGTTATTAAGACCTATCAACCTCTGGAGGGTTATTAAGACCATGTCACTATAGCTTACTAACCAGCCGACAAACAACACACACACTTTACCCTAACCAACTGAACTAAGAGCTCACCAAAGTAAACTCAAGGTATACTCACCAAGAAGCGAAGTATACCTCCCCGGTGTATAACATAACATACCACAGTGTTAAAACAAATGTAACCAAATACAGGTTTGTCAGTCTTAATTACACATCGTTATATGAAAAAGTTTACAAAATACTCATTGGACACACACACACACACCTGCCTGGACATATACACCTGCCAGGACACACCTGTCATTATATACCTGGAGGTCATTTAACAGTCAGGTGCCAGTAGTGACGCAGCCACTGGTAATTGCCCTAACTAGCGGTTCTCAGTGTTAATGGTTAGTGATTAACATAAAAGTTAAAGCTCATGTCATTTGGGTTCTGATCTGTGTTTGCCTTGGTCAATACTGATCGATATGTGTCGGCGGAGGTGTGGCGAGGCGGCAGCTGTGGCGAGGAGGTGTGGCGAAGCGGAGGTGTTTCGAGGTGTGGCGAAGCGGAGGTGTGGCGAAGCTGTGGCGAGGCTGCAGCTGTGGCGAGGCGGCAGCTGTGGCGAGGCGACAGCTGCTTAGGTGACATAATCGAACTGAAAAAGTAGAGTACCTGCATTGTACCTGGCTGGGGTTTCTAGGTGTTCTTCTACTGCCCAAGCTCGGGCCCGGGGCCAGGGCTTGACTTGGGACCCTTTCTCTCACGCTTTCCAACATACATACAGCTGAAATGTATGCCCCAATCTTCTCTTCCTTCAATCCCACCATTTAGAATACCTCCCACATCTCACTCAGATAATATGTCAACCAAGACCATCAAAGTCGCTTCTAGCCAATAAGACCAAGCCAGCATTTTAATTCATAAACAACGTTGGAAAGCAATGGAAAATACAAATAAACACAATAAATAAACAAATAAATACAAGGGAAAGTACAAATAAACAAAAGTTCCAGATAATTCACATTGCAAAAAAAGAAACCCAGACCCCATTATCCTTGCTAATCGCCCCATCCAACTATGTGCGGATGTAGGTACAATATCAGGGATCAAGATCAATAGATCAGGTATAAAAATTCACGTAGAGGACATTTGAAACAAAGCAACAACAATCTTAAAAAAACTGAAGAGATTCCGAAGCCTCAGTACAAACATACAACCACACATACTCTAAAATAATAAAAATAAAACTCTAATAAACCTGTACCTGGCTAGGTACACCTGTACCTGGGTAGGTACACCTGTACCTGGCTAGGTAAACCTGTACCTGGGTAGGTACACCTGTACCTGGCTAGGTAAACCTGTACCTAGCTAGGTAAACCTGTACCTAGCTAGGTAAACCTGTACCTGGGTAGAGTAATAAAACTCTACTAAACCGCATCTATAATATCCTTCAGTACCACTACATACCTTAAAGAAAACTAACATGCAAAAACTACAAGAAGTGCAAAATAAGGCGCTAAGGAGGGCAGCAGAACACCGTCCACCTATTGAAAAAACACAGATGAAAAAACCCAGCCCCACAGTATATAATTCCTAGATGAAATACTGATATCTAAATAATGTCAGCAAGGCGGACAGCCCGCTTGATATCATAACTCACACTATTTTTCCCATTTCCAAAATTTACCCTTCGCCTGTGCCTCTCCATCCCCTCTCAATAAAAAAAAGTTTCAAACACCGCCTTGACCACTACCTGAGAGAATGTGAACATCTAAGAGACATTAGAAATATGTGTAGAATACTAAACCCCCGCATTGTTTGAGCTAAGAAAGCGCTATTTGTCAAACATTGATACTGTTCTTAAAAGATTCCCCCATTTTGCACCCGCAAGATAACGTAAATTTTAGGGGTTGGCAAATGTTAATCTTCTTGTTTGATACGTTCACTTGAGACAGTTAAGCAAGTCCCAGCTGTGTCTGGGTACAAGTGACAGGATGAACAACCCAGTGGAGAATAGGGGGTTTCTACCTAGGGGGGGGGGGAGTTAATAGCCTAAGCTACTCTATCCCTTTGAGATGTATTTTTTTTGGCTCAATAAACATACTTGAACTTGAAACCCAACGGGTTTTCTTCCTATTGGGGGGTGTTGTACATGCTGCTATGGCGGTATGTCCACTCACAGGATGAGTGGCGCTGCCCAATGCTGTCACCATGGCGGTGTGTCCACTCACAGGATGAGTGACGCTGCCCAATACTGTTACCATGGCGGTGTGTTCACTGACAGGATGAGTGACGCTGCCCAATACTGTCACCATGGCGGTGTGTCCACTCACAGGATGAGTGACGCTGCCCAATACTGTCACTATGGCGGTGTGTTTACTCGCAGGATGAGTGACGCTGCCCAATACTGTCACTATGGCGGTGTGTCCACTCACAGGATGAGTGACGCTGCCCAATACTGTCACTATGGCGGTGTATTTACTCGCAGGATGAGTGACGCTGCCCAATACTGTCACTGGCGGTGTGTTTACTCGCAGGATGAGTGGCGTGCCCAATACTGTCACTGGCGGTGTGTTTACTCGCAGGATGAGTGGCGCTGCCCAATACTGTCACTATGGCGGTGTGTTTACTCGCAGGATGAGTGACGCTGCCCAATACTGTTACTATGGCGGTGTATTTACTCGCAGGATGAGTGACGCTGCCCAATACTGTCACTGGCGGTGTGTTTACTCGCAGGATGAGTGGCGCTGCCCAATTTTGTCACTATGGCGGTGTGTTCACTCACAGGATGAGTGACGCTGCCCAATTTTGTCACTGGCGGTGTGTTCACTCACAGGATGAGTGGCGCTGCTCAGTAAACTCGCCCTTCGTGGCAAAATTAAATTAAAAAATTATGTATTTAATTTACTGCATTTTCAACCTAAATTCCATCAACATTTACCGGCATTTACAGCCTAAATATCAGCAACATTTACGGTCAATTTACACCATCTTCCTGAAAGAGTACTTACAGTAACCATGTAGTAGAAAGTACCAATATGTAGCGATGGAAAGGTAGTAAAGCACTTTTTGTATTATTAATTTTATAGTCCACAAAACTCAAACTAAAAAAATAAACGTAAATATTCTTAGGCCTAGTACAGCACTTATATGTACTATATTAGGCCTAAGCGTGTATTTAGCCTAGCATTGCTAGGAGAAAATGTTAGGTGAGGTCTTATTTCCACAATGAAATTAAAAATCGTTTCCAGTTTGATCAAATTCCATAATTTGATAAATAAATCCATAAATACAAAAGTCAAGAGCCTGGTGGTTCATCGCTAAATATTGGAACTTTCCGCCAAATAGCTAATGTATAAGTATTTTCATGTTGTGAGGATGGGCTGGATTTATGGTCTAAATACCAACAACATTGACGGTCATTTACAGCCTAAATTCCAACAGCATTAACCGCATTTACAGCCTAAATTCCAACATCATTAACCGCATGTACAGCCTAAATTCCAACAACATTAACCGCATGTACAGCCTAAATTCCAACAGCATTCACCGAATTTACAGCCTAAATTCCAACAGCATTCACCGCATTTACAGCCTAAATTCCAACAGCATTCACCGAATTTACAGCCTAAATTCCAACAGCATTAACCGCATTTACAGCCTA
This sequence comes from Procambarus clarkii, assembly GCF_040958095.1. NCBI lineage: Eukaryota > Metazoa > Arthropoda > Malacostraca > Decapoda > Cambaridae > Procambarus > Procambarus clarkii. Next base: position 12,087,406 of record NC_091164.1, read on the forward strand.
AATTCCAACAGCATTCACCGAATTTACAGCCTAAATTCCAACAGCATTAACCGCATTTACAGCCTAAATTCCTGCAACATTCACCGCATTTACAGCCTAAATTCCAACAGCATTCACCGCATTTACAGCCTAAATTCCAGCAACATTCTCGACATTTGCCGTCATAAATGGCGTAAATTCAAGGAAAAAAACTCAAATAAACAAGGTCAATACTCAACAAATTTACTCTTATATAATTCTTGACCTTAACCACTGTTTACTGTGATTCATTTCGCATAATTAACCAGTGTCCACTATGCCTGAATTAATCGCATATATTTACAGTCCATTTTGATATAATGATAAGAATATTATCATTTACGCGAAATATGCTCTGAAATAATTCGTGCCATTTACTGGAGTATACCATTGTATAATTACGTGTCTTTTAATGGGGTATACCTTTAAATAATTCATGTCATTTGTTGGAGTATACTTTTATATAATTCACGTCATTTATTGGAGTATACGATTAACTAATTCATATCAGTTATTGTAGTATACCTTTAAATAACTCGTGTCATTTATTTTAGTATACCTTCATACATTTTTTTGGCAGTTAATAGGGTATACTTTTCAATAATTCCTGTCATTTATGGAATATACCATTAAATAATTCATGAAATATACAATTAATTCATGAAGTATACAATTAATTCATGGGAATATACCTTGAAATAATTCATGGAATATACCTTTAAATAATTCATAGATTATAATTTAAATAATTCATCACAATTACTGATATAAACGAGGACTTGATTTGATTTATCTGATTTCTATACCTTGATATTTTTTTTTATCAAATGTTAGTATCAACATTAGCAGAATTTTTGATATATAGCAAAAAATATTAATGCAACATATGCAATAATAATTTTCACTGATAAGACTCTGCTTTTAAGTGATAACTTATCACAATGATATTGTCCGTGAAATAATAACCTGTTGTTGTTGTTGTTTTTAGATTCATCAGCTACTGGGAACTAAGAGTTCCAAGTAGCACGGGCTATGGTGAGCCCGTTGTGGACTTACCTGGCACAGGAGCGGGGTGCGATGCTATTATAACCCCCCTTTTTAGAGGTTGATATAGGCTCCAAGCCCAAAACCGAGACAAAATATTTGGTTACTTACAATAGCCTCGTAACTGTACTCACCGAGTAAGATAATCGGCGGTGAGCTGTTAATACATCCTATGAAATGATGTATACTGTTACTCACAATGAATGATGTATACTGCTACTCACAATGAATGATGTATACTGTTACTCACAATGAATGATGTATACTGCTACACACAGTGAATGACGTACAATATATTTGCTAAGCAATTACTCCGACAATTTTTACAACATATCTCTGAACTGGTATTTACTTCTAGAGTGCAATTAAGAATAATTGAAGTATCAGTTAGCAGTATGAATGCAATTACTTTCTCTCTCTCTCTCTCTCTCTCTCTCTCTCTCTCTCTCTCTCTCTCTCTCTCTCTCTCTCTCTCCCGTTTGATTTCTCATTTTAGATCTTATACTTTATATAACAAAGTATGATTGTTTGATTTTATATAATTATACACCAATATGGATTTGATCGTACCTGGATCAAATTCAAGCTCAAGTATGTTTATTGAGACAAGAAAAATTACATCTCAAAGGGATAGAGTAGCTTAGGCTATTTCTACCCCCCTTAATCGCGCCTGGATTTCTTTTGTTCTAGCTTCATAAGTTCTGTAACTTTCTTCGTGGTGTTTATATTACTTCACGCGGATGTCAACACCGTGTTGAACCACTTGATAAGGGATGATGACGCTGGTGATAATGATTTGATTAAGACGTCGATGGTGATGATCACGATGACTGAATTAGAGTTTTAGTGTTCCCGCGGCCCGGTCCTCAACCAGGCCTCCACCCCCAGGAAGCAGCCCGTGACGGCTGACTAACACCCAGGTACCTATTTTACTGCTAGGTATCAGGGGCATAGGGTGAAAGAAACTCTGCCCATTGTTTCTCGCCGGCGCCCGGGATAGAACCCGGGACCACAGGATTACAAGTCCAGCGTGCTCTCCGTTCGGCCGACCGGCTCCCATCTCCTCGACCGGGTCTTGAAGTGGGTTGAATACAGTTGTGCATTAATTGGCTGTTGGTTGCTGGTGTTGACTTTTGACTTTACACATCAAAAAGTCAACACCAGCAATCAACAGCCAATTAATGCACAACTATATTCTACCCACTTCAAGACCCCGAACCAACATTGAAGTAGCGAGAGGAGGTACGGGCCAATAGGCCTTCTGCAGTTACTTCCATTCATATGTTCACTTATCCAATTTATACCCATTGTTTCGTGTTGTGTCTTGTGTTTTTCACCTCACCAAAAACAAGTATAAGTATGATGATTTTTTATGTATAACTCATCATTTATGTATAACTCATCATTTATGTATAACTCATCATTTATGTATAACTCATCATCACGCACAGCTCCTGTGCCAGGTAAGTCCATTACGGGCTCACCATAGCCCGTTCTACTTGCCCCGCTCCTGTGCCAGGTAAGTTACGGGCTCACCATAGCCCGTGCTACTTGCCCCGCTCCTGTGCCAGGTAAGTTACGGGCTCACCATAGCCCGTGCTACTTGCCCCGCTCCTGTGCCAGGTAAGTTACGGGCTCACCATAGCCCGTGCTACTTGGAGCTTGTTCTGAGTAGCTGAATCTATAAGAATATTTGTGTAAACTAAGTCTTTGAAAATGTAATAAGCATTACGAAACGCGTTCAAGCGTCAGACCAGAAATAAAGAATGAATTTTGGAGAGTTAATATTTCAATTACCCCCGACAGTGAAGAGAAACGTAAGAAATATTGAGAAGATTCATGTTAGAATTATTAATCTTACCCTTTCGGTCATATTCAACAGCAAGCACAACTAGGTGAGTACACACACACACACACACACACACACACACACACACACACACACACACACCACATACATATATGTGTGTATATATATATATATATATATATATATATATATATATATATATATATATATATATATATATATATATATATATATATACACATATATGTATGTGGTGTGTGTGTGTGTGTGTGTGTGTGTGTGTGTGTGTGTGTGTGTGTGTGTGTGTGTGTGTGTGTGTGTATTCACCTAGTTGTGCTTGCGAGGGTTGAGCTCTGCTCTTTCGGCCCGACTCTCAACTGTCAATCAATCAACTGCTAGTAACTAGTATTTTTTTCACACGCACACACACCCAAGAAGCAGCCCGTGACAGCTGTCTAACTCCCAGGTACCTATTTACTGCTAGGTAACAGGCGCATCAGGGTGAAGGAAACTCTGCCCATTTGTCTGGCCGGAGAAGAAAGGCTCTGAAGACACTGTGTTTTGGCGGGAAAGCGAGGCTCTGGCCACCAGCCCGCCTGTTTCCACCCGCCTTTTTACAGCTGACCTGAGCAGGTAGCCTCCACCACACTGCCGCTACCCCTACTAGCAGCCTGCTAAACAGCAGTGTGGTGTAGGCTACCTGCTTAAAGATACACAGGGGGTACACAGGGGAGGGGGACAAGGTGCACCAGCCCCCACAAGCAAGCTTCGGGTGCACTCTGAAGGATATCGTCTTGATATCTGCTTGATGGGGTTCTGAGAGTTCTTCTACTCCTCAAGCCCGGCCCGAGGCCAGGCTCGACTTGTGAGAGTTTGGTCCACTTGGCTGTTGCTTGCAGCGGCTCACTCTTAATACCGTGAGTGTGTGAATCAAATTTACAAAGATCTTGAAGCTGTTGTTTGTTGTTTAAGATTCGCTACCTGGAACAAAAAGTTCCAAGCAGCACGGGCTATGGTGAGCCCGTAGTAATCCTGAGGCGTCTCGCTCACTTGTTATTATTAACATCTTTATTGACAAAATTAATTACAATTTTGACTAATCTGAGGATTTTGATAGTCTTATTAAAGTGAGGATAATGGTGGTATTCACTGTCACGCAGGACAGAGGGTCATACACAAGACAATAGGTCTAAACTGTAGGCTGAAACACATATATATCATGGTTACAATCAATGTTTTAATGTATGGATATGTGAAAACAACTTTCTATTGTGCACTGCCACACAAGGGCAGGGATGGGTTCATAAGTGATACAGCTCACTTGGGCATCAAAACAAATGCCTTGAGTGCGGGGTCCGTCCAACAAGGCGGCATTTGGGAGGGTTGTCCATTATACGATGTCTTACCTTTAATCTTAATGAGCTGTGGATTGCATTTTTTTAAAGCTTTAAACGGCTTTAAATTGATCAATTTTAGTAATTTTTTTCTGAAAAAAAGTGTGTTGTATTTATTTGTAGGTTTCGAGGTCGACGGGACTACCATGGAAACACAAACCGAAACTGTCTCTATTTTCCGCTTGTTACAACTTGTAATAAAGTTGTTACATCTTGGCTTAACGTGTTTATGACGTATTGGAACGTTGTTACAACTTGCTATATTGGTTGTTATAACTGGTTAGGTGGTGTTAAAACTTGTTCGAACGTTGTACCAACGTCGTAGTTTCGGTGTGTGTTTGGCGGGTAGGCTGCGCCCTTCCTCTTGTGTATGGGTTGTTGCTGTGGCTCCTTGTCTTGCAAGGGGCAGTTATGTCTACCTTTACGACTCTGCAAGGACTTGGCTACTGCCATTTATCTTGTTACTCCATTTACTAATTGTTCTCACACGATGAATGCTTCCCTACGCCCTCATGGTGTGTGTGTGTGTGTGTGTGTGTGTGTGTGTGTGTGTGTGTGTGTGTGTGTGTGTGTGTGTGTGTGTGTGTGTGTGTGTGTGTGTGTGTGTGTGCTCACCTAATTGTGCTTGCGGGGGTTGAGCTTTGGCTCTTTGGTCCCGCCTCTCAACTGTCAATCAACTGGTGTACAGATTCCTGAGCCTACTGGGCTCTATCATGTCTACATTTGAAACTGTGTATGGAGTCAGCCTCCACCACATCACTTCCTAGTGCATTCCATTTATTAACTACTCTGACACTGAAAAAATTCTTTCTAACGTCTCTGTGGCTCATCTGGGTACTAAGTTTCCACCTGTGTCCCCTTGTTCGTGTCCCACCCGTGCTGAAGAGTTTGTCTTTGTCCACCCTGTCAATTCCCCTGAGAATTTTGTAGGTGGTTATCATGTCTCCCCTTACTCTTCTGTTTTCCAGGGATGTGAGGTTCAGCTCCCCTTTCCTCGTAGCTCAATCCTCTCAGTTCCGGGACGAGCCTGGTGGCATACCGCTGAATCTTCTCTAACTTTGTCTTGTGTTTAACTAGGTATGGACTCCAGGCTGGAGCTGCATACTCCAGGATTGGTCTTACATAAGTGGTATACAGGGTTCTGAAAGATTCCTTACACAAGTTTCTGAAGGCAGTTCTTATGTTGGCCAGTCTAGCATATGCCGCTGATGATATTCTTTTGATGTGGGCCTCTGGGGACAGGTTCGGTGTGATATCAACTCCCAGATCTTTCTCTCTATTTGACTCTTGCAGGATTTCCCCTCCCAGATGATACCTTGTGTTCAGCCTCCTGCTCCCTTCGCCTAATTTCATCACCTTACACTTTCCCGATTTGAACTTTAGCAGCCATTTTCTAGACCATTCCTCCAGTTTATCCAGGTCCTCCTGGATAAACTTTATCCAGGTCATCCTGTAGTCATCCTGTGTGTGTGTGTGTGTGTGTGTACTCACCGAAATGTGCTTGTAGGGGTCGACCTAGGCTCCTGGCCCCGCTTTCCGAACGTTCTTAGGTTAATTCAATGACATTTCTCACGCTTTGATCATATTTACATTTACAATTCTGATTCGAATTACCGTCGACGACTTCTCCGTCTTACTTATGCCATTGATCGAGAGCGTTAACACTGAAGGTCTTCACGGTGTCCCTGTGACTCTCTCGCGTTACTAAATTACATATATGACCCTCCGTTTTACTGTTATTAGCGTTGATCAACTGATTTGATTTGATTGATTATTAGCTGCTGCTGTGTCTACTTCCTCAATTTCTATCAGAATTTTATATGTTGTTATCATGTCCCTCTCTATCTCTCCTCCAGTGTGGTACCTTGGTTACCTTGAGGTTACCTTGAGGTGCTTCCGGGGCTTAGCGTCCCCGCGGCCCGGTCGTCGACCAAGCCTCCTCGTCCAATCTTTCCTCAGAGTTCAATCCCCTTAGGTCCGGAAAGAGTCTCCTTGCATATCTTTGGACCTTTTCTCGTTAACCCACTTGTTCTTTTTCAGGTAAGGATTCCATGCTGGGGCTGCATATTCAAGTGTTGGTCTCACCTTTGCTATATATAGGGGCCTGGAAAGTCCCATTGTCCAGCTTCCTGAAGGCTACACGGATGTTAGTGTGTTAGTTGTATGAGGCTGTTGTTGCTTGTCCTGGTCGACGACCGGGCCGCGGGGACGCTAAGCCCCGGAAGCACCTCAAGGTAAGGCAGGCAAGGTGTTCTGCTAATGTGGGATTCTGGCCTTATATTTGGGGTTAGGTCCACTCCCAGGTCTTTCTCCTTTTCCGATTGAAGAATCTGTCTTTCTATCATCCTGTACTGCTGTACTGGTCTTCACACTCCTCTTTCATTTCTCATAACTTTGCATTTGGGTGGGTTAAATTCTAGCAGCCATTTTTTTCAGGCCACTTCTGGAGTGTGTCTTATTGGAAAGCATCAATCAACAATCTAACCCTGACCTGACTCTTCTCATTAGTGTTGCATCATCCGCAAACATTGATATGACAGGAGCCAATGCTCCTGGGATCCTCTCGGACGCAGGTTCGAACCCTCGTCACGGCCCTTGTGGATTTGTTCGAGCCAATTTCCTCTTTTAGGTCATTGACATAGAAACAGTGTGGACCCCTAGAACCGACCCTTGTGGTACTCCACTCGTGACCTTTCTTCTCTCTGAGACATCAGAAGAGAGGAAATTTTCTTGTCGCCAGAGGCTGCTAGTTTATTGTGAACCCCATACCCATCCTGTGAGCGGTAGCGC
>NC_091164.1:12096961-12121961 GCF_040958095.1 Procambarus clarkii
CAGCCGCGTCCAACAGCCTGGTTGACCAGTCCAGCAACCAGGAAGCCTGGTCCAGGACCGGACCGCGGGGACGTTGAGCCCCGAAAACAACGCAAGGTAACCCCCAATACGAGGGGGGGGGCCTCAGCGGGGCCAGATAGTTGAGTGGACAGCGCTCAGGACTCGTAATCCTAGGGTCCGGGTTTGATCCCGTCTGATGGCAGAAACAAAATAGACAGTTTCTTTCACCCTGATGCCCCTGTTACCTAGCAGTAAATAGGTACCTGGGAGTTAGTCAGCTGTCACGGGCTGCTTCCTGGGTGTGTGTTTGGAGGGGGGAATAACAAAATTAGTTAGTAGTTAGTAACAGTTGATTGATTGACAGTTGAGAGACGGACCGAAAGAGCAGAATTCAACCCCCCGCAAGCACAACTAGGTGAACACAACTAGGTGAATACAACTAGGTGAATACAACTAGATGAATACAACTAGGTGAATACAACTAGGTGAATGCAACTAGGTGAATACAACTAGGTGAACACAACTAGGTAAACACAACTAGGTGAATCCAAGGCAAGCAATCACCTGTCTTGGTGATTAAAGACTCCAGGTGTTAAATGTCTTCACGCCCCCCCCCCCACCACCTGAGTGCTTGAGGCTCACAGGTAAACACTTGGGACTGGCTTCACGAGCCTCCAGACTTCCTGTGATTTCAGCAGAAATCCGGTTGTATGATTTTAGCGAGTCGGCGATGGTCTAGTGGTTGAGTATGCGGCCTGGCGATGCTGGGGTCGCAGGTTCGCATCCCCACCTATAGTCTTTGTGGATTTTCAAATGTGTTCATGATTTCTGTGGTTCATTACACACACACACAGTTAAGAGGCGGGACCAAAGAGCCAAAGCTTAACCCCCGCAAGCACAAATAGGTGAGTACATATGAATGCATTAGGAAGTGATGTGGTGGAGGCTGACTCCATACACAGTTTCAAATGTAGATATGATAGAGCCCAGTAGGCTCAGGAATCTGTACACCAGTTGATTGACGGTTGAGAGGCGGGACCAAAGAGCCAGAGTTCAACCCCCGCAAGCACAATTAGGTGAGTACACACACACACACACTGTCAGATGAGTCACAGGGATGTTAGGAAGTTTTTTTTTAGCTTGACAGTAGTGAGAAAATTGAATGCACTTAAGGAACAGGTTGTGGAAGCAAATTTTATTCATCATTTTAAAACTAGGTATGATAGGGAAATAGGACCATAGTCATTGCTGTAAACAACAGATGGCTCGAAAGGCAGGATCCAAGAGTCAATGCTCGATCCTGCAGACACAAGTAGATGAGTACAAATAGGTGAGTACACACACACACTTGCCATGGAAGGAGGTTGCCACATGAAAGTAACAACTTCTCAAGAAGCAACATGATGTGCTAGTCATCTGAGAAGATAGGAAAAGAGCAGTAGTTGCAGTAGGTATTAAACACATCGTACCCCGAATCGCTTTCCCTTACTATAACTTAATTAATACTGTCTCTCTCTCTCTCTCTTCCTTCATCTTCATCTCCTCTGCATGCTGGGTGGGTGGTATCTCGCTCTCAGCTTATACGAACGTTGGGGTTTCGAGCCACGACATATATATACACTGTGGCGAACGACTTCGGATATCCATATTCCCCTCTTTAACACCACAAAGTAGTTTGCAGCCAAAATTACCCCCCCCCCCCGCCCTATTATTCCCTGTTATGTCCTACTTCCTTCTTGTATTCCTCTTCCCTCTTTCCTTACCTATGTACCTGTGTACTCATGACCTGCCTACCCATTTATCTATTATGTCTTCCTACCTTCTGTTTCTTTCTTCTGCTTTGCCACGCTATATTTCTCTCCATTATTCATTCATTGTTATCTACCTGTGTACCTACCTTTGCTCAGTACTTCTTTCACTGCTTTCTTCATGTTATCTACCTGTGTACCTACCTTTGCTCAGTACTTCTTTCACTGCTTTCTTCATGTTATCTACCTGTGTACCTACCTTTGCTCAGTACTTCTTTCACTGCTTTCTTCATGTTATCTACCTGTGTACCTACCTTTCCTCAGTACTTCTTTCACTGCTTTCTTCATGTTATCTACCTGTGTACCTACCTTTCCTCAGTACTTCTTTCACTGCTTTCTTCATGTTTTCTACCTGTGTACCGACCTTTGCTCAGTACTTCTTTCACTGCTTTCTTCATGTTATCTACCTGTGTACCTACCTTTGCTCAGTACTTCTTTCACTGCTTTCTTCATGTTATCTACCTGTGTACCTACCTTTGCTCAGTACTTCTTTCACTGCTTTCTTCATGTTATCTACCTGTGTACCTACCTTTCCTCAGTACTTCTTTCACTGCTTTCTTCATGTTATCTACCTGTGTACCTACCTTTGCTCAGTACTTCTTTCACTGCTTTCTTCATGTTACCTACCTGTGTACCTACCTTTGCTCAGTACTTCTTTCACTGCTTTCTTCATGTTACCTACCTGTGTACCTACCTTTGCTCAGTACTTCTTTCATTGCTTTCTTCATGTTGTAACACGGGTTTGGGTTCCTCTCACTACTTCCTTCTTTCTTTGCCCTCTACCCGTATTCTTACTTTTATTTCTAAACCAAGGGACTCCAAAACTTTTACCAAAGCCAACTCCACGCCACGTGGTCCTAAGACGATTGACCGACTTAGGATTCTACACCCAGTATGACGTGACCTAAGCTCTGAACAAAACCCTAGAGTCACCTCTGCTGCCACCACCAGACCAGTAATACAAGAGCAATGATCGAGGTCTGGATCGATCACGCTAATTAATCAACCTAGGGGCTTGATCCCCACTATAAACGATGACCTTGAGTGAGGAATAAATTACACGGTAATGATAATTCCGATTCGATGTTAGAATCGGCGCCCAATGCAACTCTGCCTCGTGTGGACCACGTGACCAGGACAAGTATACACATAAAACACATGGAAACAATAAAATGCAAATTAATAACAAATTTAATTTATTAAAAGAAAACTAAAACAAAATCTAAATATGTTCACTCCCTATCACTTTAACACTCCCTACTTGACCTGAGTGGCAAATGAGACTATTTCTATACTTAACAATAGCAACTATACCTTGGGCGACCACAGCTCTAGGTGTTGGGGCTGTTCTTGGGGAGAGGTAAGATGTTGACCTCTTATCCCAGCTGCTTCCGTGACCACACTGATCTGTCCTCGTCTGGCCTAGCCCAGACTAGAACCTTGTATCCTTCCGCCTAGTCAAAGTTTTACCAAGTTACTAGCAAGGTTTAAGTTATAACAATTAAACTCTGTTGTACTTAATTGATCCAGACTGGTTGAATTATTTTACTGAATTAGATTACACAAACATCTAACGGCAAAGCTGTTCCCGATCACAAAAATGGTTATTAAAACTTTGAGAAATAGTAGACCTGTCAACCCCTGATGACCTATGACCGCCGGTCACTCCGCCTCAAAAGTTAGATCTGATTCGTGACGTCACTGATGGTGACTTAAACTCAATAATTAGAATACTCTTGATATTGTATCCAGTACTATTATACAATACAATTTTAATGCAAAATGAATAAAGGCTAATTTTCTCTAAATTGCTGAATACTATAGGATGGTTCATTATACGCAGCTATGAACAAAGCGTTGGTTATTTCCACCGCGAATTCCCCTGGGGGTCAGGTCACCATGCGGCTCAGCTTCCCATTCTCTTTTGTCGATAAACCACTCTGGATAATTCTTACAACAGCCTAGTTTGTTACAACCCCCCCGCACAAGCACTTAGTAAACCTTGTTAATTTGTTAAAATTCACGAGGTTTAGTATCCAAACCCACAATTCAACTCATGCCACAAACAAAAGCTAACCTAACTAATAAAATTTGACAAATAATAGTCCAACATCATAATGAACATGTTCATATTTCATAAATTTCTCAGCTGTCAACTGACAGCAATCCTCCAATATCAGGAAACATCCCACCGCTGCCACCATTGTAACACGGGTTTGGGTTCCTCTCACTACTTCCTTCTTTCTTTGCCCTCTACCCGTATTCTTACTTTTATTTCTAAACCAAGGGACTCCAAAACTTTTACCAAAGCCAACTCCACGCCACGTGGTCCTAAGACGATTGACCGACTTAGGATTCTACACCCAGTATGACGTGACCTAAGCTCTGAACAAAACCCTAGAGTCACCTCTGCTGCCACCACCAGACCAGTAATACAAGAGCAATGATCGAGGTCTGGATCGATCACGCTAATTAATCAACCTAGGGGCTTGATCCCCACTATAAACGATGACCTTGAGTGTGGAATAAATTACACGGTAATGATAATTCCGATTCGATGTTAGAATCGGCGCCCAATGCAACTCTGCCTCGTGTGGACCACGTGACCAGGACAAGTATACACATAAAACACATGGAAACAATAAAATGCAAATTAATAACAAATTTAATTTATTAAAAGAAAACTAAAACAAAATCTAAATATGTTCACTCCCTATCACTTTAACACTCCCTACTTGACCTGAGTGGCAAATGAGACTATTTCTATACTTAACAATAGCAACTATACCTTGGGCGACCACAGCTCTAGGTGTTGGGGCTGTTCTTGGGGAGAGGTAAGATGTTGACCTCTTATCCCAGCTGCTTCCGTGACCACACTGATCTGTCCTCGTCTGGCCTAGCCCAGACTAGAACCTTGTATCCTTCCGCCTAGTCAAAGTTTTACCAAGTTACTAGCAAGGTTTAAGTTATAACAATTAAACTCTGTTGTACTTAATTGATCCAGACTGGTTGAATTATTTTACTGAATTAGATTACACAAACATCTAACGGCAAAGCTGTTCCCGATCACAAAAATGGTTATTAAAACTTTGAGAAATAGTAGACCTGTCAACCCCTGATGACCTATGACCGCCGGTCACTCCGCCTCAAAAGTTAGATCTGATTCGTGACGTCACTGATGGTGACTTAAACTCAATAATTAGAATACTCTTGATATTGTATCCAGTACTATTATACAATACAATTTTAATGCAAAATGAATAAAGGCTAATTTTCTCTAAATTGCTGAATACTATAGGATGGTTCATTATACGCAGCTATGAACAAAGCGTTGGTTATTTCCACCGCGAATTCCCCTGGGGGTCAGGTCACCATGCGGCTCAGCTTCCCATTCTCTTTTGTCGATAAACCACTCTGGATAATTCTTACAACAGCCTAGTTTGTTACAATGTTATCTACCTGTGTACCTACCTTTGCTCAGTACTTCTTTCACTGCTTTCTTCATGTTATCTACCTGTGTACCTACCTTTGCTCAGTACTTCTTTCATTGCTTTCTTCCATTCTTGCAAATAATATATTAAGTATTGTCATAAACTTATTCCATAATACTCTTGTCACATGGTCACCTTCTCTTCATCATTATAAACACAACAACAAACATTTCTCCAACCACCAACCACAAACACTTCACCTCAGCCACAAACACTTCCCCTCAGCCACAAACACTTCCCCTCAGCCACAAACACTTCTTGCTTCGTCGCTCTAACAAGGAAGATTTTTCTTTATATTTTAAAATAATAACCGGAGCTTAAACAAACATTCCTCCGGCAGATGAACACACACACACACAGAGGTCTGGTTAGCTAGCCAAGCGTTACCAGGGCAGGTGTTGGTCCAGCACCACCACCACCTGTCTTCCAGCACCGTCAGGAGTCTTCCAGCACGGTCAGGAGTCTTCCAGCACCTCCAACAGTCTTCCAGCACCGTCAACAGTCTTCCAGCACCGTCAACAGTCTTCCAGCACCGTCAACAGTCTTCCAGCACCACCAACAGTCTTCCACCACCACCAACAGTCTTCCAGCACCGTCAACAGTCTTCCAGCACCACCAACAGTCTTCCAGCACCACCAACAGTCTTCCAGCACCGTCAACAGTCTTCCAGCACCACCAGCAGTCTTCCAGCACCACCAACAGTCTTCCAGCACCACCAACAGTCTTCCAGCACCGCCAACAGTCTTCCACCACCACCAACAGTCTTCCAGCACCACCAACAGTCTTCCAGCACCACCAACAGTCTTCCAGCACCACCAACAGTCTTCCAGCACCACCAACAGTCTTCCAGCACCACCAACAGTCTTCCAGCACCACCAACAGTCTTCCAGCACCACCAACAGTCTTCCAGCACCTCCAACAGTCTTCCACCACCACCAACAGTCTTCCACCACCACCAACAGTCTTCCAGCACCACCAACAGTCTTCCAGCACCACCAACAGTCTTCCAGCACCACCAACAGTCTTCCAGCACCACCAACAGTCTTCCAGCACCGCCAACAGTCTTCCAGCACCACCAACAGTCTTCCAGCACCACCAGCAGTCTTCCAGCATCTGTCTGTGGCGTTCCCACAGACAGATGCTGGAAGCTCTTGAAAGTATACCTCTTGAAAGGTATACTTTTTAAGCGGTATACTATCTTCTATAATGTGAGTCTGTTTCTGCTGAGTATGTCTGCTCCTGCGGGGGATGGGGGGGTCTGTCTGTCCGTCTGTCCCTGTGTACTAGGGTACAGGAGGGACAGGGAGGTATCTGTCTCATTACCAGTAAAGATTACTTCTCATCCTAGTCTTCCATTTCCAGGACAGTGTTGCCAGTTTGCATGCTGTTTACATCTAGAATCTAGATGATTCTAGCTATGTCTGGATGTCAGAAAATGTCATCACTTGTTACATATAAATCTAGATGTATTTAATAGATTCCTGCATGTTTTTTTCTTAAATGATTTTACCAAATTCGTGTGAGAACGGATGTTTGCAAGTCTCCGAGATTAGCTATCATACGGTAACCGTTTTTTTTTCACTGGTTGAATTGTGTTTTCCGGTATACAGCAAGTGGACTCGCTGCACCCAGCTACAGGGCTGGTACAGGATTGGTACAGGGCTGGTACAGGGCTGGTACAGGGCTGGTACAGGGCTGGTACAGGATTGGTACAGGGCTGGTACAGGGCTGGTACAGGACTGGTACAAGACTGGTACAGGACTGGTACAGGGCTGGTACAGGACTGGTACAGGGATGATACAGGACTGGTACTGGGCTGGTACAGGACTGGTACAGGGATTATACAGGACTGGTACTGGGCTGGTACAGGACTGGTACAGGACTGGTACAGGACTGGTACAGGACCGGCACAAGACTGGTACAGGCCTGGTACAGGGCTGGTACAGGCCTGGTACAGGACCGGTACAGGATCGGTACAGGACTGATACAGGACTCCTCAGCACAGGCAGTAGGACACTGTAACCCCTGGCCATCAGTAACAGCACACAGTAACGCCGCCACACAACGAGAGCGCGTGTTTGTGTCAACTGATAATAAATACCTCGTTATCAGAGTGGACTGTAATATATATTATTAACTTATTTAAAGTTCATAACCCTTTACAAAACCACAAGTCAGGCCGCGCAAGGACTGGATAACGGGTGTTCCAGGCGGCAAGACAAGGCCTCGCTACAACGACTGCAACACGGAGTTTAAAGAATTATAATAAGACTTGAAAATTCAAGGATTAACATTGGGGAACGAATCCATCTCAGCTAAAGAAACATATCAACGCAAATCCATTAAAGAACTATATACCATCTTAAGCCAATGTTTACACAGGCTAAACATAGATCATCAAACACTAGAAATTGAAGGGACGACGACGTTTCGTCCCTTCTCTTGCCTATTTATTGCCTGTCCCTACCTCCTCATCACAATCGACTTGAGAATGGTCCAGGACGGACCGAAACGTCGTCGTCCCTTCAATTTCTAGTGTGTGGTCTGGTCAACATACTTCAGCCACGTTATTGTGACTCATCGCCTGCTTAGATCATCAAAGCTTGATGGATCAGATTGGAAGATGCATCGTAGTAATATCATAATGTTTTGGGTAGTTATTAATGATATCAGGAAGTTTGTTCTTAGCGGAGCTGAAGTGACATTTCAGTTCAGAAGTTATTATGAGTGTTCAATACTTAACTCTGGCAAAAATCATTATCTTGAGGTTATCTTGAGATGATTTCGGGGCTTTAGTGTCCCCGCGGCCCGGTCCTCGACTTGGCCTCCACCCCCCAGGAAGCAGCCCGTGACAGCTGACTAACACCCAGGTACCTATTTACTGCTAGGTATCAGGGGCATAGAGTGAAAGAAACTGCCCATTGTTTCTCACCGGCGCCTGGGATCGAACCCAGGACCACAGGATCACAAGTCCAGTGTGCTGTCCGCTCGGCCGACCGGCTCCCTGGGACACCAATTATACATTGGTGTCATCATATCTTGGCCTGGTTCGGCTTGAAACAAATGTAATGTTGAAGGCATTGTAGAGAAGGGAAGGGATTTATCAGGGGAAAGAACTAAGCCATTACGACTATATAGCACTGGGAAAGGGGGCCAGGATAAGGCTTTGGGATGGGACGGAGGGAAAGGAATGGTACCCAAACACTTAGAGAAGACTTAGACTTATTGTACAGAAGTAAATTATTATTATCGGACAGAAAGTTGGACCTCAAATGTTTGTTCAAATTTCAATTGTTTATTCCGGTAAAAGTACATGTACAGAAGATGAGTTACAGACAATAATGTTGGATTTATAGAACGTGTTACTACATAAAATACTTAAAGCCACTAAGAACACTTAAAACTTGAACACCTAAAGAACAACTAAAGAACACCTAAAGAACAACTAAAGAACACCTAAAGGCTAGAAGAACGTTGCTGGAATAGGGGAATTAGGGAGAGATAATGCGAGTGTGATGATAGGAATTAGCAATGGAATTTACGCATGATTAAAAAGAGGAAGTTGCATGATGGAAGGCAACTATCAGGGGAAAGCGCCAAGCCCAACACACACACACACATATATATATATATATATATATATATATATATATATATATATATATATATATATATATATATATATATATATATATATGTCGTACCTAGTAGCCAGAACGCACTTCTCAGCCTACTATGCAAGGCCCGATTTGTCTAATATGCCAAGTTTTCCTGAATTAATATATTTTCTCTAATTTTATTCTTGTGAAATGATAAAGCTACCCATTTCATTATGTATGAGGTCAATTTGTTTTTATTGGAGTTAAAATTAACGTAGATATATGACCGAACCTAACCAACCCTACCTAACCTAACCTAGCCTATATTTATAGGTTAGGTTAGGTTAGGTAACCGAAAAAGATAGGTTAGGTAACCGAAAAAGATAGGTTAGGTTAGGTAGGTTAGGTAGTCGAAAAACAATTAATTCATGAAAACTTGGCTTATTAGGCAAATTGGGCCTTGCATAGTAGGCTGAGAAGTGCGTTCTGGCTACGACATATATATATATATATATATATATATATATATATTCAACCAGCTGTGGGTCGCATTATTGAACACAGGTCAGAACTAAAGGAACATTTGCAAACAATGACAAAGAGTGAGCCATAACACACGCAGCTTAAAATCATTTTAACACGTATTCCCCAAGAACAAACATTATTAAAGTCCCCCCCCCAAAAAAAAAAAAATGACAAATTTGCTTGATGATGAACAAATCCACAAGGGCCGTGATGAGGATTCGAACTTACGTCCGAGAGGATCCCAGACGCGGCTTAATCGACCCCTGCCGCGACATGGAAAAAAGATGGTTGCTTGATGATATATTCTGCGTGTTAGCTCAAATGGAAATTAAGGTTGTGCTTCCTACCTGCGATGTTGACCTCGTTAGTTGCAATACTAATGAATATTCGCAAGAACCAGAGGTGATGTCGAGGCCTGGTCGACGACCGGGCCGCGGGGACGCTAAGCCCCGGAAGCATCTCAAGGTAACTTCAAGGTAATGTAAGGGATCAGTCCAGTAACGAGGAGGCCTGGTCGACGACCGGGCCGCGGGGACGCTAAGCCCCGGAAGCATCTCAAGGTAACTTCAAGGTATGGTAAGGGATCAGTCCAGTAACGAGGAGGCCTGGTCGACGACCGGGCCGCGGGGACGCTAAGCCCCGGAAGCATCTCACGGTAACCTCAAGGTAAGGTAAGCCAGTTTTTCCTAGCTTGTTGTGGCTTGCAGGCTAGTGTGGTGTTGAGGCTTGTAACACAGTGTTGAGCTCTGGCTCTTGGGTCCCGCCTCTCCACTGTCAATCAACTAATGTACTGGTTCCTGAGCCTATTGGGCTCTATCATATCTACAACTGATGATTATATGGAGTCAGCCTCCACCACATCACTGCCTAATGCATTCCACCTGTTAACTACTCTTGACACTGAAAAGGTTCTTTCTAATGTCTTTATGGCTCATTTGGGCACTCAGTTTCCACCTGTGTCCCCCTAGTGCGTTTAACCCCTTGTGTTAAATAAACTGTCTTTATCTACCCTATCAATTCTTTTAAGAATCTTGTATGCGGTGATCATGTCCCCCTCCCCCCCAACCTAGCTCTCCTGTAACCTGTGGGACACCTGTGTCCCCTTTGTTCGTATTCCACCCCATGCTAAATAATTTCGTTTTTATCTACAGTGTCAATTCCTCTGAGAATTTTATAGGTGGTGATCATGTCTCAGTGTATAGTTACAGCCGTCCGTTACTCCGGTCACTATAAGCAGGTAGATGTAGATGCACTCTACCCATAATAACCCTCGTTACAACTTATTAACAAACTTAGTTACATCTTGTAAAAAAAAAATTTTTTATGGCGTATCAGAACGTTGTCACAACATGCTATAATTGGTAGTTAGGACCTGTTACGAGGTGTTACCACCTCGTTCGCACCTCGTAGTTTCGTCTCGGGTTTTGGCGGTCCTATCCATGGAAACACAAACCGAAACTCTCTATTTTCCGCTTGTTGCAACTTGTAATAAAGTTGTTACATCTTGGCTTAACGTGTTTATGACGTATTAGAACGTTGTTACAACTTGCTATATTGGTTGTTATAACTGGTTAGGAGGTGTTAAAACTTGTTCGAACGTTGTACCAACGTCGTAGTTTCGGTGTGTGTTTGGCGGTCCTGGTCCCCCCTCCCCCCTCCCCCCTAGTACTACTCTACCGGCCGTAATCACCTTGTTAAGGCCCCGCCAGTACCAACGCGTCATAAACTCGTTACGGTAAATCAGGGAATTTTTAAAGTAACGATAAAGTTCCGTTATCAGTAACGCGGGACATCCCGCCTCTGTCAAGGGGGGGGGGGTCCGTGACGCACTTTACGATAACACGATAGCTGGATCCGGCCGGCAGCAGCGTCCACGATAACTGAAACCAACAGGCAGCAGCGTTCACGATAGCTGGAACCGACAGGCAGCAGCGTTCACGATAACTGAAACCAACAGGCAGCAGCGTTCACGATAGCTGGAACCAGTAAGCAGCAGCGTCCACGATAGCTGGAACCGACAACAAGCAGCGTCCACGATAGCTGAAACCGACAACAAGCAGCGTCCACGATAGCTGAAACCAGTAAGCAGCAACGTCCACGATAGCTGAAACCGACAACAAGCAGCGTTCACGATAGCTGAAACCAGTAAGCAGCAACGTCCACGATAGCTGAAACCGACAACAAGCAGCGTCCACGATAGCTGAAACCAGTAAGCAGCAACGTCCACGATAGCTGAAACCGACAACAAGCAGCGTCCACGATAACTGAAACCAGTAAGCAGCAACGTCCACGATAGCTGAAACCGACAACAAGCAGCGTCCACGATAGCTGAAACCAGTAAGCAGCAACGTCCACGATAGCTGAAACCGACAACAAGCAGCGTCCACGATAGCTGAAACCAACAACAAGCAGCGTCCACGATAGCTGGAACCGACAGGCAGCAGCGTCCACGATAACTGAAACCAGCAACGTCCACGATAGCTGTTTCTAGAATTTCTAGAAACAGATAGACAGTTGAGATAAGTTTCTAGAATTGATGATCTACCATTAACCGCGATACTATCACCGAGTTGTATGCTTAACTGGGGTACACGTAGATAAAATACCCGGCGATGCCCGGGTCTACCCGGCTAGTCCCAGGTAGACATGGGAATCCGGTACTGATGATACCCGGGTACCAAAGTTCACCCGGCATCAGTTAACTCAAAATATATGTAAGAAAATTATGAGAAATATCGATAAGAATGAGAACATATCCGGCATTCTAACGGACGCTGAGAGATACTGAGAGAGTAGAGAGTAGAGTAGAGAGAGTAGAGAGAGAGAGTAGAGAGAGTAGAGAGAGCGAGAGAGAGTAGAGAGAGTAGAGAGAGCGAGAGAGAGTAGAGAGAGTAGAGAGAGAGAGAGTAGAGAGAGAGAGAGTAGAGAGAGAGAGAGAGAGAGTAGAGAGAGAGAGTAGAGAGAGAGAGAGAGAGAGAGAGAGAGAGAGAGAGAGAGAGAGAGAGAGAGAGAGAGAGAGAGAGAGAGAGTAGAGAGAGTAGAGAGAGTAGAGAGAGTAGAGAGAGTAGAGAGAGAGAGTAGAGAGAGAGAGAGTAGAGAGAGAGAGTAGAGAGAGTAGAGAGAGAGAGAGAGAGAGAGAGAGAGAGAGAGAGAGAGAGAGAGAGAGAGAGAGAGAGAGAGAGAGTAGAGAGAGTAGAGAGAGTAGAGAGAGTAGAGAGAGTAGAGAGAGAGAGTAGAGAGAGTAGAGAGAGAGAGTAGAGAGAGAGAGTAGAGAGAGAGAGAGAGAGAGAGAGAGAGAGAGAGAGAGAGAGAGAGAGAGAGAGAGAGAGAGAGAGAGAGAGAGAGAGAGAGAGAGAGAGAGAGAGAGAGAGAAGAGTAAAAAATATTACAAAATGGAATAAGAGAGAGGGGAAGAGAGGAGAGGGAAGGAAAGGGGAGGAATGTTGGGAAAGAAGAAAGAAGAAGAAAGGCAAGGGGTAAATGGGATAAACTGGGAAGGGTATATGTGAGGGGATTGGGGGGGGGGGAAGGATTTGAAGAGATTGTGGAGATCACAAGTCAAGCCTGACCCCGGGCCGGGCTTGGGCAGTAGAAGAACTCCCAGAACCCCATCCAGGTGTATATATATATATATATATATATATATATATATATATATATATATATATATATATATATATATATATATATATATATATATATATATTATGCTATATTTATGTTGATTTAGTATCTGGGCTAAGGAATTCCCGGTTTGTCCCAATTAGGATTTAATTCAAGCCTAACACATGATATTACACGCACACACGCACACACACACACACACACACACACACACACACACACACACACACACACACACACACATACACATACACATACACACACACACGCACACGCACACACACACACAGCAGAACACTCACCAAGGAGGCGAATTGAGAAGGGACAGAAGAAAGTGAGCCTCAAAGTGATGTACACTAACATAGATGGAATTACAAATAAAGCAAATGAGCTTGGAGAACTGGTACTAGAGGAAAACCCAGACATAATAGCTCTCACAGAAACAAAGATCACGAAAACGA
Source organism: Procambarus clarkii (assembly GCF_040958095.1). NCBI lineage: Eukaryota > Metazoa > Arthropoda > Malacostraca > Decapoda > Cambaridae > Procambarus > Procambarus clarkii. The sequence goes on from NC_091164.1 coordinate 12,110,470, forward strand.
TAACAAATGCAGTGTTCCCACAGGACTATTATGTTATGAGGAAAGAGAGGGAAGGAAGAGGTGGGGGTGGTGTAGCTCTGCTGGTAAGAAAAGGCTGGGATTTTGAGGAGATGGATATTCAGGGCTGTGAAGGTTTCAGTGACTACATAGCAGGTACTGTAACAAATGGAGGGAAAAAAATTATAGTCGTAGTCATATATAATCTACCACCGAATGACAGAAGACCTAGATAGGAATATGATAGAAACAACATGGCCACCATTAACATAATAGAAAGAGCAGCTTCTGTTGCTAGCAGGAATGGATCTGGACTACTAATTATGAGAGACTTCAACCATGGGAAGATAGATTGGAAGAACAGAGACCCGCATGGAGGACCAGAAACATGGAGAGCTAAGCTGCTGGACGTGGCAACAAGAAACTTTCTAAGCCAGCACACCAAAGAACCAACAAGAATGAGAGAAGATGAACCAGCAATGCTTGATTTGATATTTACCCTAAATGAATGGGATATAAGGGAAGTTAAGATGGAAGCGCCCTTGGGAATGAGTGACCACAGTGTATTGAACTTTGAGTACCTGGTAGAGCTAGGACTTATCTCCCCCCAAAAAGAACTAGGAATCAAAAGGCTGGCATACCGAAAGGGGAATTATGAACAGATGAGAAGTTTCCTAAGTGAAATACCTTGGGACACAGACCTCAGAGACAAGTCTGTACAGGGTATGATGGACTATGTTACCCAAAAGTGTCAGGAGGCAGTAAACAGGTTCATCCCGGCCCAAAGGGAAAAATCCGAGAAGCAACAGAAGAATCCATGGTATAATAGGGCATGTATGGAAGCGAAGAAACTGAACAAAAAGGCGTGGAGGAACTTCCGGAATAACAGAACACCAGAAAGCAGAGAGAGATACCAGAGAACCAGGAATGAGTACGTCAGGGTGAGAAGAGAAGCAGAGAAAAATTTTGAAAATGATATAGCAAACAAAGCCAAGACCGAACCAAAGCTACTCCACAGTCACATCAGAAGGAAAACAACAGTGAAAGAACAGGTATTGAAACTTAGAACAGGCGAGGACAGGTATACAGAGAATGACAGAGAGGTGTGTGAGGAACTCAACAAGAGGTTCCAGGAGGTCTTCACAATAGAACAGGGTGAGGTCACTGTGCTAGGAGAAAGGGAGATAAACCAGGCGGCCTTGGAGGAGTTCGAAATTACGAGAGAGGAGGTCAAGAGACACCTGCTGGATCTGGATGTTAGAAAGGCTGTTGGTCCAGATGGGATCTCACCATGGGTACTGAAAGAGTGTGCAGAGGCACTTTGCTTGCCACTCTCCATAGTGTATAGTAAGTCACTAGAGACGGGAGACCTACCAGAAATATGGAAGACGGCGAATGTGGTCCCAATATACAAAAAGGGCGACAGACAAGAGGCACTGAACTACAGGCCAGTGTCCTTGACTTGTATACCATGCAAGGTGATGGAGAAGATCGTGAGAAAAAACCTGGTAACACATCTGGAGAGAAGGGACTTCGTGACAAATCGCCAACATGGGTTCAGGGAGGGTAAATCTTGCCTTACAGGCTTGATAGAATTCTACGATCAGGTGACACAGATTAAGCAAGAAAGAGAGGGCTGGGCGGACTGCATTTTCTTGGCTTGTCGGAAAGCCTTTGACACAGTACCGCATAAGAGGCTGGTACATAAGCTGGAGAGACAGGCAGGTGTAGCTGGTAAGGTGCTCCAGTGGATAAGGGAGTATCTAAGCAATAGGAAGCAGAGAGTTACGGTGAGGGGTGAGACCTCCGATTGGCGTGAAGTCACCAGTGGAGTCCCACAGGGCTCTGTACTCGGTCCTATCTTGTTTCTGATATATGTAAATGATCTCCCGGAGGGTATCGATTCATTTCTCTCAATGTTTGCGGACGATGCTAAAATTATGAGTAGGATTAAAACAGAAGAGGACTGTTTGAGGCTTCAAGAAGACCTAGACAAGCTGAAGGAATGGTCGAACAAATGGTTGTTAGAGTTTAACCCAACCAAATGTAATGTAATGAAGATAGGTGTAGGGAGCAGGAGGCCAGATACAAGGTATCATCTGGGAGAGGAAATTCTTCAGGAGTCAGAGAAGGAAAAAGACTTGGGGGTTGATATCACGCCAGACCTGTCTCCTGCAGCACATATCAAGCGGATAACATCAGCGGCATATGCCAGGCTGGCCAGCATACGAACGGCATTCAGAAACTTGTGCAAAGAATCATTCAGAACTTTGTATACCACATATGTCAGGCCAATCCTGGAGTATGCAGCCCCAGCATGGAGTCCATATCTAGTCAAGGATAACACTAAACTGGAAAAGGTTCAAAGGTTTGCCACCAGACTAGTACCCGAGCTGAGAGGTATGAGCTACGAGGAGAGACTACGGGAATTAAACCTCACTTCGCTGGAAGACAGAAGAGTTAGGAGGGACATGATCACCACATTCAAGATTCTGAAGGGAATTGATAGGGTAGATAAAGACAGTCTATTTAACACAAGGGGAACACGCACAAGGGGACACAGGTGGAAACTGAGTGCCCAAATGAGCCACAGAGATATTAGAAAGAACTTTTTTAGTGTCAGAGTAGTTGACAAATGGAATGCATTAGGGGGTGATGTGGTGGAGCCTGACTCCATACACAGTTTCAAATGTAGATATGATAGAGCCCGATAGGCTCAGAAATCTGTACACCTGTTGATTGACGGTTGAGAGGCGGGACCAAAGAACCAGAGCTAACCCCCGCAAACACAACTAGGTGAGTACACACACACACACACACACACACACACACACACACACACACACACACACACACACACACACACACACACACACACACACACACAAACTAATCATTACAATAATCGAATGAGTTTTTAATGAATCATTTTAATGACACAAGAACCACAAAGTTCTGTACGAGAAAAAGAAGTTAACACCTAATTATAAGAACATAAATATAGCATAAGGAAAGGTTAGGGTTGTAACGCGGTGTTTCTTTCATGTAAGAGATTTAAATATTCCCAAATTCATGTTGGTAAAGAGAGGTCATGATTGTAATATATTAAGAAAAGTGTTAGTTTTAGCTCGTAACAAATACAGTAAATGCAGTTTTAGCTCGTAACAAATACAGTAAAAAGCAGTTTTAGCTCATAACAAATACAGAAAAATGCAGTTTCAGCTCATAACAAATATAACAAAAATGTAGTTTCAGTTCGTAACAAACTCATTACATTTTTTTTTATTAAACATTACTAATATTACTTTTCTTTGCTTCAGGTAAGTTGCACATTCTCCGAACAGCTTACGGGCTATTCATGCCCGTGCCACCTCTTGGGTAGCTTAATCTTCATCAATCAATCCGAACAGTCTTATGTGGTAAGGCAGTGATCGTTCAGCCTCACCTGAACTACACATCGCCTTAATGCAGTGTAACCGTAGAGGCGGAAATCCACTGGACAAAATGTTTTTTTGTTTGAAACTTTCACGTAATTCCCGACAGTGTTCGAGATGCTGAAGCGACTGTTTAGGACTGTCAAAAATACTTTCTATAATTCTGTAGCTCTCTAAAACGTTTCAAAAATTCTCTAATACGTTTCTATAGTTCAGTAGTTCTCTACAACGTTTATATAATTCTGTAATTCTATAATGCCTTCTATAATTCTTTAATTCTCTAATACCTTCTATAATTCTGTAATTCTATAATACATTCCATAATTCTGTAATTTCATAATACATTCTATAATTCTGTAATTTCATAATACATTCCATAGTTCTGTAATTTCATAATACATTCCATAGTTCTGTAATTTCATAATACATTCTATAATTCTGTAATTTCATAATACATTCTATAATTCTGTAATTTCATAATACATTCTATAATTCTGTAATTTCATAATACATTCTATAATTCTGTAATTTCATAATACATTCCATAATTCTGTAATTTCATAATACATTCCATAATTCTGTAATTTCATAATACATTCTATAATTCTGTAATTTCATAATACATTCCATAATTCTGTAATTTCATAATACATTCTATAATTCTGTAATTTCATAATACATTCTATAATTCTGTAAGTCTATAACAACTTCTGTAATTGCTTTTTATGAAAAGGGTAATTCAGCTTTTCCTTTCCTATCTCAATACGTCGATTTTTTTTTTTTAAGGAAACAACCAAACCGTTACAAAATACGACGTATTAATACAAAATACAAACAATACAATACAATACAATTAATAAAAAACAAACCACATGGACGTTAGTTAGGTAAGGTGGGTTGATTGGGTTGGTTCGTTTGTGGAGGTAACGAAACAGTTGACTTTTTGTACGGAGGGAATTAGCATTTGGAATGGATGAGGATTTAGGATGGGACGAGGGGGGGGGGGGAAAGGAATAGTGCCCAACCACTTGGACGGTCGGGGATTGAACGCTGTCTTGCATGAAGCGAAACCGTCGCTCTACCGTCCAGCCCAAGTTAAGTGGCAAATAAAAGAGAGCGTTGATGGGTAGTATATTAATAATAATAATTGGCAGACCATATAATTTTAAGGTCAACGTTCCAATTCATTGATGAAGAATTGATGTCATTCTCACGCATTATTAAGCAACATCAATGTCAAAATAAACTGAGTTGAGAAAGAATTGCGATCTCATTCACACAGCTACGACGTCATCAACTCTCTCACGATGTCGTCAATTTCAATCCAGTAGGAATTCCGTGTCGCTTGGATTGTATAGCCATTGAAGGGATTTGCTCAACTGTGGATAGCTGCTGTTAAGTTTTGTATGATGTATTATTGAATTGTTGGCGATAAGATTGTATTTTGGGGGGTTTAGCAGTTGACGGGGGAGGGAGAGAGAGATAAGCCTTCTTGTAGGGGGAAAACGGGAAAATAGACTAGTTTTACCTGTTTGTCGCGGTCTGTTTTCCTGGGGTCGGATTCATGAAACCACTTACGCAAGCACTTACGAACCTGTACATCTTTTCTCAATTTTTGGCGGCTTTGTTTACAATTATTAAACCGTTAATGAGCTCCGAAGCACCACCAGGAGGCTGTTTATAACAATAACAACAGTTGATTGGCAAGTTTTCAGGCTTGTAAACTGTTTAATAAATGTAACCAAAGCCGTCGAAGATTGAGGAAAGATGTACACGGTCGTAAGAGCTTGCGTAACGGCTTCGTGAATCTGGCCCCAGGGTAGTGCTCGACCCTCGTCCCCACGCGCATGTCAACACGCGCATGTCAACACACATTACCTGGGGGAAAAAAATAACGAATGTATTAACTTGTAATATCAAGTAGCAAGGAATAACTGTATTTTGTATTATATGTAATTAACTGTAACCAACAATTAACAATTATTACAATAACAACAATACTATTAATAACTATAACAATACTCAACAATCACACTAATACAGTGATAATATTAACAATCTCAATCCTCTCAAAATGACGGGGAAATTGTTGTTATAGAGTCAGCTACTCGGAACAAGTTCCAAGTAGCACGGGCTATGGTGAGCCCGTAACTTACCTGGCACAGGAGCGGGGCAAGTAGCACGGGCTATGGTGAGCCCGTAGTGGACTTAGTGGCACAAGAACCTAGGGGGAAATGCCAGCTTGTAAAGCTTATACCAGTTGGTGGCGCGGCGGTGGTGAGGTGGCCGGCTTTGGGGGGGAGGTTGAGGGTTCGAATCCCGTCATTGCTGCAAATGATTTTATCACTAAAAAGAATCATAAAAACAACACTAAAAAAATAATAATAATAATAATTATAATAATCGTATCCAAATGTTTACATAAACATTACAGGACATTAATAAACAAGACCGCGGCTGTCGTTTATAAAGTGAGAGTTTGAGCAACACTGCCGTCGCCCTCGAAGCTGACCAATGTCAGCCCTCGTAGCTATCTTGCAGGAGAGAGAGAGAGAGAGAGAGAGAGAGAGAGAGAGAGAGAGACAAAGAGAGAGAGAGACAAAGAGAGAGAGAGAGAAAGTGGGAGACAAAGAGAGAGAGAGAGAGCAAAAGAGACAGCAATCACTCTTACCACTTACATAACTCCACTTAAAACAGCCACAACGACCAAGAACTTATACCCAACTCTAACAGTGTCACCATCGCTGCTAAAATGACTATCCACAGTCATATCCGGATAGGAAGCTGCCATTGAGAGAAGGAGGGAAATAGGTCTTAATATCCCTGCCTTTATGACTTAAATTGTAGGCATTGGATATTTAAGTAATTAAAGGACACTTTGGGAGGCTGGGGCCAGATTCACGAAAGCACTTACGCAAGCACTTATGAACCTGTACATCTATTCTCAATCTTTGACGGCTTTGTTTACAATTAATAAACAGTTAATGAGCTCCGAAGCACCAGGAGGCTGTTTATAACAATAACAACAGTTGATTGGTAAGTTTTCATCCTTGTAAAGTGTTTAATAAATGTAACCAAAGTCGTCAAAGATTGAGGAAAGATGTACACATTCGTAAGTGCTTGCGTAACTGCTTTCGTGAATCTGGTCCCTTGGTTACTAGAATGAGGGACTTGTATAGACTGTTAAATGTCAGCGCAATAGTGCCATAGGTGGGTGTGATTAACTTACAAGGCGTCAAAAGTTTAAAGAACAATTGAAGGAGAAATCCTAAGTATATAAGTTACTTACTTGAGGCAGTAAGATTAAGAGCCAGAGACATCAGGTCTCAGTACTTATAATAGTCATAGCTTCAAGAGGTAACTAGATAGTTTCCTCCAAGGAGTGCCGGACCAACCGGGCTGTGGTGGGTATGTGGGCCTGTGGGCCGCTCCAAGCAACAGCCTGGTGGACCAAACTCTCACAGGTCAAGCCTGGCCTCGGGCCGGGCTTGGGGAGTAGAAGAACTCCCAGAACCCCATCAACCAGGCGTCAACCACACCACTCAGATGCATGATATGATATTCACCTGATGCGACACTCACCCCAGCCATACTCACTCACTCACTGACGTAGATCAAGCCACCAACACCAGAGGTGGACGCGAGCATGGGTAAGCCCTGTAATGGACTCTCTGATTGATTGATTGATGAAGATTAAGCCACCCAAAAGGTGGCACGGGCATGACTAGCCCGTAAGTGGTGGCCCTTTTGAGCCATTACCATTACCAGAACTCTCTCTGGCCCTCCATGTTTTATACAGGTCCTGAAGGCCGGGTAAGGTCATGATCCTGATTAGTAATCTCCAGGAGATTAGTGAGGCCGCGACATACCTGAAAGTCACTTTTGCCTCATAGTTCTTGGCCTGATCTGGCACCTTCACCAAGTCCAGAACTGTTCTACTGTTATGCTGTTCTCGTGTTACGTGTGTGTATTCACCTAGTTGTGCTTGCGGGGGTTGAGCTCTGTTCTTTAGGCCCGCCTCTCAACTGTCAATTTATCAACTGTTACTAACTACAAATTATTATTTCCTCTCCCCCCCCCCACCCCAGGAAGCAGCCTGTAACAGCTGTCTAACTCCCAGGTACCTATTTACTGCTAGGTAACAGGGGAGCATCAGGGTGAAAGAAACTCATTTGTCTCTGCCGGTGCCGGGAATCGAACCCAGGCCACCGGTTTACGAGTACCGCGTGCTGTCCACACAGCCACCAGCGCCCATTTGTGTATAATCACCTAATTTGTGTGTGTGTGCGTGTGTGCGTGTGTGTGTGTGTGTGTGTGTGTGTGTGTGTGTGTGTGTGTGTGTGTGTGTGTGCGTGTGTGCGTGTGCGTGTGCGTGTGTGTGTGTGTGTGTGTGTGTGTTTGTGTGTGTGTGTGTGTGTGTGCGCGTGCGCGCGCGCCCATATTTCCACTTCGGAGTCAAACTCTCCACTTTACAATCAAGCAACTTGTGGTAGGGGGAAAAATAATTAACACTACGAAACCACTGCATCTTCCCTTCACCCTGGGAGGCCTTGGCAAGTCACGAGCTGGGGGAAACCTCACAACCGCCCAAAATGATCATCGTTACAGAAAACTTGGCCGCAGTTCGCATCACGTAAACTCCTCAGCCCGCTTGGAGTAAATTACCTTAGTAAATTGTTCCTTAGTAAATTGTAAACTGGGTCGCCCTGGATTGGCTAATCCATGTATTCTTCCCCCCCAATCACACGTGCAGGGGTCTCCTCCCCCCCTACTACTGCCCCTCCCCCTCTACCTCCATACCAGAGGCTTAATTACCAATCAGTAATTAACACCTGGGTAATTAGGGAAGGGGGTCTATCCCCCCCCATTTACACCTGTCTGGTGGGGGGCAAGAGTCGTTTCCGTGGATGTTGTTCATCCACGCACGACCGTTTGTTCAGCACGACTGTTTGTTCAGCACGGCCGTTTGTTCAGCACGACCGTTTGTTCAGCACGACTGTTTGTTCAGCACGACCGTTTGTTCAGCACGACTGTTCAGCACGACCGTTTGTTCAGCACGGCCGTTTGTTCAGCACGACCGTTTGTTCAGCACGACCGTTTGTTCAGCACGACCGTTTGTTCAGCACGACCGTTTGTTCAGCACGACCGTTTGATCAGCACGACTGTTTGTTCAACACGGTCATTTGTTCAGCACGACCGTTTGTTCAGCACGACCGTTTGTTCAGCACGACCGTTTGTTCAGCACGACCGTTTGTTCAGCACGACCGTTTGTTCAGCACGACCGTTTGTTCAGCACGACCGTTTGTTCAGCACGACTGTTTGTTCAGCACGACCGTTTGTTCAGCACGGCCGTTTGTTCAGCACGACCGTTTGTTCAGCACGACCGTTTGTTCAGCACGACCGTTTGTTCAGCACGACTGTTTGTTCAGCACGACCGTTTGTTCAGCACGACCGTTTGTTCAGCACGACCTTGAAGTCGTGCTCCTTGCACGTCCGGCACTCCTTGAAGAAAACAATCTAGTTTCCTCTTGAAGATGTCCACGGTTGTTCCGGCAATATTTCTTATGCTCGCTGGGAGGACGTTGAACAACCGCGGACCTCTGATGTTTATACAGTGTTCTCTGATTGTGCCTATGGCACCTCTGCTCTTCACTGGTTCTATTCTGCATTTTCTTCCATATCTTTCGTTCCAGTATGTTGTTATTCTACTGTGCAAATTTGGGACCTGGCCTCCAAGTGAAGAGTCAAACCAGTGAAGAACAGAGGTGCCATAGGCACAATCAGAGAACACTGTATAAACATCAGAGGTCCGCGGTTGTTCAATGTCCTCCCAGCGAGCATAAGAAATATTGCCGGAACAACCGTGGACATCTTCAAGAGGAAACTAGATAGTTTCCTCCAAGGAGTGCCGGACCAACCGGGCTGTGGTGGGTATGTGGGCCTGCGGGCCGCTCCAAGCAACAGCCTGGTGGACCAAACTCTCACAAGTCAAGCCTGGCCTCGGGCATGGTTTGGGGAGTAGAAAAACTCCCAGAACCCCATCAACCAGGTATCAACCAAGTATCAACCAGGTATCAACCAGGTATCAACCAGGTATCAAGTATCGCCCATGTGTATGCTGATTTTTCCTTGCCTATTTCCTCCTCAGCTTTCGTAACTGACATTCTTATTTCCCCTCTATTCTTCTATTCTTATTATCACCAATTTCCCTACACTCTGTTCGTCCCCAGTTCCTCCTTCCTATTACTGCTTTTCCTTACCTAGTTTCATTCAGTAATTTATATCCCTCTTCACCACTTTGTTTAATTTCTGTTCATGTAGTCACTCTTCTCTTCGTCCTCTCTTTATCATGCCCTCTCCCCTTCCCTCTTGCTTCTCTCCCCTCGCCCTCTCTGCTAATCTTTCTTTTTAATTCCAATTTCTCTTATTTCTAACACCCCTTTCCATGTACTTTTATTGCTTAGTTTTCCTTCCCCACTTTCACCCTTCTCTCTCTCTCTCTGTCTCTCTCACTCTCACCATGCCTGCCTCTCTCTCTCTCAGTCTGTCTGTCTGTCTGTCTGTCTGTCCGTCTCTCTCTGTCTGTCTGTCTGTCTGTCTGTCTGTCTCTCTCTCTCTCTCTCACTCTCTGACTCTGTTTCACTCTCACCATGCCTCTCTCTCTCTCTCTCTCTCTCTCTCTCTCTCTCTCTCTCTCTCTCTCTCTCTGACTCTCTGTTTCATTCTCACCATGCCTCTCTCTCTCTCTCTCTCTCTCTCTGACTCTCTGTTTCATTCTCACCATGCCTCTCTCTCTCTCTCTCTCTCTCTCTCTCTCTCTCTCTCTCTCTCTCTCTGACTCTCTGTTTCATTCTCACCATGCCTCTCTCTCTCTCTCTCTCTCTCTCTCTCTCTCTCTCTCTCTCTCTCTCTCTCTCTCTTTTTCTCTCTCTCTCACACTCTCTCTCACTCTCTCTTTCACTCTCACCATGCTTCTCTCTCTCTCTCTCTCTCTCTCTCTCTCTCTCTCTCATATAACCTTATTATCCATATTCGCTCAAAATTAATATTTATCTGTCATTTCCTATCATTCTTGCACTGCAGATGCACATCGATGTCAATACTCTCTCAGAGGAACAGCCCTCGTCCCCTGACTCCCGTGACTACCTGATCAAACAGACTATTGGTGGTCGCTCTCTCCCTCCCCCTTCCCTACCGCGTCTACCCTACACTTTTGTTGCCCTTCCCTACTTTCCCTGCCGTTGCCTCCCCTACAGTTTTTACCTACAGGGAAAGGGGTGCAGGCGAGTCCCTACCTTGGGACAGTGGTGGGGGTAATCCTGTGGACCTTTGTGCTGTTGTGATGTGGGGGTTATATGGGTGATGGGTCTGTCTGTCTGTCTGTCTGGCTGGCTGGCTGTCTGGCTGGCTGTCTGGCTGGCTGGCTGTCTGTCTGTCTGTCTGTCTGTCTGTCTGGATGGCTGGATGGCTGTCTGTCTGGCTGTCTGTCTGTCTGTCTGGCTGTCTGTCTGTCTGGATGGATGGATGGCTGCCTGGCTGGCTGTCTGTCTGTCTGTCTGTCTGTCTGGATGGATGGCTGTCTGTCTGTCTGTCTGTCTGTCTGGATGGCTGCCTGGCTGTCTGTCTGTCTGTCTGTCTGGCTGTCTGGCTGTCTGTCTGTCTGTCTGTCTGGCTGGATGGATGGCTGCCTGGCTGTCTGTCTGTCTGTCTGTCTGTCTGTCTGTCTGCCTGCCTGCCTGTCAGCCTGACTGCCTGCCTGCCTTCCTGTATGTCTGCTTACATAAGTGTCTGCTGGCTTACCTACCTGCTAACAAATTTTCCTTTTTTGCTGGCTGGAGAAGGGGGCTTCCTCTCCCCTCGTCAGACTTGCCGTCTCCGTCTCAGACTGGTCGGAACATCGCCGCTCTCGCTTTTTTACAGGGTCTGCGTTCGATCCCCCGATGGTCCAAGTGGTTAGGGGCTGTTTCTATCCTCCATCGTGTCTCTCAGCTCTTAAGATGACAGTATAGCAGGTGTGGATGACAGTATAGCAGGTGTTGATGACAGTATACCAGGCGTGGA
>NC_091164.1:12126961-12133499 GCF_040958095.1 Procambarus clarkii
GAACTCCAGTAGCCATTTCTCTTACCATCTCTGCAACCTGTTCAAGTCCTCTTGGAAGCTCCTACAATCCTCATCTGTCACAACTCTTCTCATCAACTTTGCGTCATCTGCGAACATCGACATGTAGGACTCTACTCCTGTAAACATATCGTTAACATATATTAGAAATAGAATTGGTCCCAGCACCGATCCTTGAGGTACTCCACTCGTTACTGTTCGCCAGTCCGACTTCTCGCCCCTTACCGTAACTCTTTGGCTCCTTCCTCCCACCCCCGCCTGCTTCATGAGTGTGAATAGCAGTCTCATGTGCGGTACTGTATCAAAGGCTTTTTGGCAGTCCAGAAATATGCAGTCTGCCTAACCTTCTCTGTCCTGTCTTATCCTCGTTATTTTATCATAGAATTCCAAAAGGTTTGTTAGGCAAGATTTCCCTTTCCAGAACCCATGTTGATGTGTGTTCACAAACCTAACGTTCTCCAGGTGTGCAACCAGTCGTAGCCTAATTATTCTTTCAAGTATCTTACAGGGAATGCTTGTCAGTGATACAGGCCTATAGTTAAGTGCCTCCTCCCTATTACCTTTCTTGAAAATCGGTACAACATTTGCCCTCTTCAAGCAATTGGGCAATTCTCCCGACATAAGTGATTCATTAAATATCCTTGTCAGGGGCACGCTGAGGGCCTGCGCTGCTTCTTTTAGTATCCACGGTGATACTTTGTCTGGTCCAACCGCTTTAGTTGCATCCAGTGTTGTCAACTGTTTCATTACCTCCTCTGCTGTCACCTCTATATCTGATAGTCTTTCATCTAGGGTAATCTCTTCTAACAATGGGAGCTGCCCAGGCTCGGTAGTGAACACTCCATGGAAACTGGCATTCAGTGCCTCGCAGATTTCCTTGTCACTGTCTGTATATGCCCCCTCTGTTTTCCTTAGTCTTGTCACTTGGTCGTTCACCGACATTTTTCTTCTTATATGGCTGTGAAGTAATTTAGGTTGCTTTTTCGCTTTGATCGCAATATCGTTCTCATAGTTCCTTTCTGATGCTCTTCTTATGTTACTGTAATCGTTCCTAGCTCTGTTGTATCTGATCCTGTTGTCCTGTCCTTTGTCTTCTGTACTTCCTCCACTCCCGCCTGCTGCTCATTTTTGCTTCCTGACACTGTCTATTAAACCATGGGTTATTATATTCCTTCTTATTTTTTCCCTTTACCGTTGGTATAAATCTCTCTTCGGCCTCTTGGCATTTCCGTATGACTAGGTCCATCATATCTTGGACTGTTTTTCCTCTAATTTCTTCCTCTCACTGCACTTCTCCCAGGTAGTCCCTTATCCTCTTATAGTCCCCTTTCCTGTAGTCAACTCTCCTTTCCCAGACCTCTTGTCCCTTGGTCACAAGTTTGAATTCCATCATGTAGTCAAAGACTAGGACACAATGGTCGCTGGCCCATACAGGTATTTCATGCTAAAAATTCTCGATGTCTTCTTCTACGTTCTGGGTGAAAATCAGGTCTAATAGGCCATGAGCATCTCTTCCTCTTTCCCTTGTGCCTTCCTTCACATGTTGTGTTAGGAAATTCCTGTCTATAACATCTACTAACTTAGCTACCCACGTTTCGTCCCCTCCATGGGGATTCCTTAATTCCCAATTTATCTCTCCATGATTTAGGTCCCACATGTGTGTGCGTGTACTCACCTATTTGTACTCACCTATTTGTGCTTGCGGGGGTTGAGCTTTGGCTCTTTGGTCCCGCCTCTCAACCGTCAATCAACTGATGTACAGATTCCTGAGCCTACTGGGCTCTATCATATCTACATTTAAAACTGTGTATGGAGTCAGCCTCCACCACATTACTGCCTAATGCATTCCACCTGTTAACTACTCTGTCTGTGTGTGTGTGTGTGTGTGTGTGTGTGTGTGTGTGTGTGTGTGTGTGTGTGTGTGTGTGTGTGTGGTCATCACCGGATGTGATTATATCAGCAGATCTCACAACAAACTGTGAACAGACTTCCCGGCCAAGCGGGCAGCGTCTGGGATTCATTAATAACAATAACAATAACTTTAACAATATATTGGATATATTGGATTTAACGATAACTAGTCAGTGTTCATCAAGAAGAACAATAACTAGTCAGTGTTCATCATGGAGAACAATAACTAGTCAGTGTTCATCATGGAGAACAATAACTAGTCAGTGTTCATCAAGAACAATAACTAGTCAGTGTTCATCATGGAGAACAATAACTAGTCAGTGTTCATCATGGTGAACAATAACTAGTCAGTGTTCATCATGGTGAACAATAACTAGTGTTCATCAAGGAGAACAATAACTAGTCAGTGTTCATCATGGTGAACAATAACTAGTCAGTGTTCATCATGGAGAACAATAACTAGTTTTCATCATGGAGAACAATAACTAGTGTTCATCATGGAGAACAATAACTAGTGTTCATCATGGTGAACAATAACTAGTGTTCATCATGGAGAACAATAACTAGTCAGTGTTCATCATGGAGAACAATAACTAGTCAGTGTTCATCATGGAGAACAATAACTAGTCAGTGTTCATCATGGAGAACAATAACTAGTCAGTGTTCATCATGGAGAACAATAACTAGTCAGTGTTCATCATGGAGAACAATAACTAGTCAGTGTTCATCATGGAGAACAATAACTAGTCAGTGTTCATCATGGAGAACAATAACTAGTCAGTGTTCATCATGGTGAACAATAACTAGTCAGTGTTCATCATGGAGAACAATAACTAGTCAGTGTTCATCATGGAGAACAATAACTAGTCAGTGTTCATCATGGTGAACAATAACTAGTCAGTGTTCATCATGGAGAACAATAACTAGTCAGTGTTCATCATGGAGAACAATAACTAGTCAGTGTTCATCAAGAACAACAATAACTAGTCAGTGTTCATCAAGGAGAACAATAACTAGTCAGTGTTCATCATAGAGAACAAGAACCAATCAGATCAAGTGACGCTAAACAACAGCCTATCGAACACAATACAGATAAACAAAAAAAAAATCCAATCAACTTACGCCTTGGCGACAAGCACCAATCAGCGCGCGTCCCGGTGAGCGTCGACCAATCATTACTTAGCGATGAAAAAGTTGAGCCAATCAACGCCGACCATTCCCTCAGACGCGCCGAATTTTCCTCATCTGCTACAGAAATAGGGATTCGTAGTGAATTGATTGGGCTTCAGATCACAAATACGCGATTGGTATCTCTATTTTTCCTATTTTGGGGGGGATTGGAAATTGTCGGAATGTCGGCCTATCGACCAGCCCCTGTCGGCCGATCGGCGGGAAAGTTCTTGCCGGTCGATCGGGTAGTTTCTATCGGCGATGATAGCAGACAGAGATATCCGCGTCAAACCATGCTCTCTCTGCAGTGGATGACTGTAATGGCGGCTTTGATATCGGTCTTGGTGGCTCTATTATCGGTGGTGGTGGCTCTGATATCGGTGATTATAGCTCTGTTACCGTTGTTATGGCTCTGTTATCGGCGGTGATAGCTCGGTTATCGTGATTATAGCTCTGTTACCGTTGTTGTGGCTCTGTTATCGGCGGTGATAGCTCTGTTAACGGTGATAATAGCTCTGTTATCGCTGATTATAGCTCTGTTATCGGCTCTGTTGGTGTCTTTTCTAGTTTACTGTCTCTATCACAGACGGGACCGTACGCTCACAATGGCGACTTTCTTCCGTCCGCCGTGGACAGAGACCCGTCAACAGACATCTCATGGCGCAGTGGGCTACATGGAACGCTCACGCACAAAGGGGGTGATTGTATTGCTTCGACAATCCTAGCCAACATACAACACATTCATTTGCGTCTGTTGTATATAATCAGGGGGTTCGAGGTATTGTTCTGTTCCATACAGTACCGTTGGTTATTGAGTGCTCAACCACAGAATGTAGTTAATGTTCGTTAACAAGGGGTGAATTGCAATTCTAACTAGCTTCCACGTATACCTGGTTGATACCTGGTTGATGGGGTTCTGGGAGTTCTTCTACTCCCCCAAGCCCGGCCCGAGGCCAGCTCAGGTTATATAGTATACACATACATACATATATATATATATATATATATATATATATATATATATATATATATATATATATATATATATATATATATATGTCGTACCTAGTAGCCAGAACGCACTTCTCAGCCTACTATGCATGGCCCCATTTGCCTAATAAGCCAAGTTTTCCTGAATTATAATATTTTCTCAATTTTTTTTCTTATGAAATGATAAAGCTACCTATTTCATTATGTATGAGGTCAATTTTTTTTATTGGAGTTAAAATTAACGTAGATATATGACCGATCCTAACCAACCCTACCTAACCTAACCTAACCTATCTTTATAGGTTAGGTTAGGTTAGGTAGCCGAAAAAGTTAGGTTAGGTAGTCGAAAAACAATTAATTCATGAAAACTTGGCTTATTAGGCAAATCGGGCCTTGCATAGTAGGCTGAGAAGTGCGTTCTGGCTACTAGGTACGACATATACATATACACACATATTTACGTCTGCCTTACTTTGACAGGGTAAGATAGCTGCTATAGAAACTAGTGTGTTATTAAGCACTAACTACTGAAGGTGATTAAGGTGATTTTATAAAGCTCAGGTTATATAGTTATATCACAAACGTTGTATAACTGATGCACTATATAGTCAATCTTTGGGTACAAGTCCAATATATCATCAAGTGTTCCAGTATTCATATATTACAGAGTTCAGCATACCTCAGCCCAGGAGGGCGTAAGTCAGTCAGTATGAGACATTCTACAATATAATGTTCAAGGGAGGGCATGTTTTCTCTTTCACAAAGTTGACACATGGTGTATTGGACACTTTCACAAAGTTGACACATGGTGTATTGGACACTTTCACACAGTTGACACATGGTGTATTGGACACTTTCACACAGTTGACACATGGTGTATTGGACACTTTCACACAGTTGACACATGGTGTATTGGACACTTTCACAGTTGACACATGGTGTATTGGACACTTTCACACAGTTGACACATGGTGTATTGGACACTTTCACACAGTTGACACATGGTGTATTGGACACTTTCACAAAGTTGACACATGGTGTATTGGACACTTTCACAAAGTTGACACATGGTGTATTGGACACTTTCACACAGTTGACACATGGTGTATTGGACACTTTCACACAGTTGACACATGGTGTATTGGACACTTTCACACAGTTGACACATGGTGTATTGGACACTTTCACAAAGTTGACACATGGTGTTTTGGACACTTTCACAAGGTTGACACATGGTGTATTGGACACTTTCACACAGTTGACACATGGTGTATTGGACACTTTCACAAAGTTGACACATGGTGTATTGGACACTTTCACAAAGTTGACACACAAGGTGTATTCATCACTTTCACAAAGTTGACACACAAGGTGTACTCGACACTTCCACAAAGTTGACACACATGGTGTACTCGACACTTTCACAAAGTTGACACACAAGGTGCACTCGACACTTTCACAAAGTTGACACACAAGGTGTACTCGACACTTCCACAAAGTTGACACACAAGGTGTACTCGACACTTTCACAAAGTTGACACACAAGGTGTACTCGACACTTTCACAAAGTTGACACACAAGGTGTACTCGACACTTTCACAAAGTTGACACACAAGGTGTACTCGACACTTTCACAAAGTTGACACACAGGGTGTACTCGACACAAGAGGTATAAGTGAGCTACCAAATTCATCTATATCCCAGGCGTGTTCTGGCCACTATAACATCACATTGCCGAGTTCTTGCTCTATTAGTCCCATATATATATATATATATATATATATATATATATATATATATATATATATATATATATATATATATATATATATATATATATATCTCCTCGTGATAAATCATCACAATGATTAATACAACATCTTCGAGAAGATGTTGTTAATTACTCTATTAAAATCTGCCGTCTTCGTGTTGATATCAGTAAGATAATCAAAGGTGGAGATAATCAAAGATAATCATCAAAGGAGATAAGATAAGAGGAGGTAAGATAATCAAAGGAGACAATGTTCAATAAGCTGCCTGAATCTTCAAATTTAATGCAAAATTCTTACTGAACAAAACACACCCTCACAAGTCTTTTTTTATTAAGACGTCACAGATTTCTCTGTCGTGCTCTGTGTACGAAGTTTCACTTGTAAATGCTGGTGGGCGGGTGTTCTGCATGTTGATTTGTGCACATGTGGAAAAAATATATATTGGATTTCTTTATATCTTGTATTGCTTTCTTATTGAGTTACATTTTGTTTTGTGACTTAGTGTTTTGTGTTGTGTGATTGTGTTGCTGTGTGTGTTGTGTGGTGGTGGTGGTGGTGGTGGGTGGTGAGAGAGAGAGAGAGAGAGAGAGAGAGAGACAGAGAGAGAGAGAGAGAGAGAGAGAGAGAGAGAGAGAGGGAGAGAGAGAGGGAGAGAGAGAGAGAGAGAGAGAGAGAGA
>NC_091164.1:12133999-12166499 GCF_040958095.1 Procambarus clarkii
GAGGGGGGGGAATGCTTATAGAATACAGTATTAATTAAAATGCCAGGAATTCACTAAATATAAGTACCTCAAAACAGACTGAAACATAAAAGTTATACACGGTAACAGACGCCCATTAGAATAAATAACAAAATTCCACAAATCGGTGCATGGTTCTCACATGTCAGGTTTTTTATCATAAAATTTAAGGGGCCAGGTGCATGTGCACTAAAACTTCCTCACTCATTTTTTTTGTGCATAATCGTCATGGTAAATGCTCCAACTTTTCCTAATAGACAAACATAATACTGTACCATGAACAGAAAAAAATAAAAAGCAAAAATCAAACTTAAAATTTCATGATTTCAAATTAGGAATAAAAGTTAAATGTCACCAATTATTTTATGCATCATGGTGTCAGAATAGCATGTAACGTTCATATTGCTCACTGCAAAATATTGTTTGAGAGTATAGTTGACTGTCAAAAAATTATTCACTGTGGCCTTCCAAATATGTGCAAAATTTAGACTCAAAAAAATTCATAACTCTAAACGTTATGGGGTTTATGACTAAACGACAGTGAGGACTAGAACTAAGCACTTTGCACATATAGTAATATGTAAAAATGTCGAGATTTGGTCAGAAACTGATTTTTTTATTAGGTCTCAAAGTTGAAATGAATTATTGCCCATATACTGTATCAGTGATAATGCCCTCATCTGGTTCTCATTCATGAATACAACCTAAAGAGACAAAGAGAATACTGTAGTTTGAAATCTGTAAATAAATTGGTCCCCCCAAAAATTAGTGACAACTTCTGCCACCTGTGCCTCATTAACATGTTGACCAATTTCGTTCCAACTTCACATTGCTTAGTGCTGGACTCTCCATGAGTGCCGCATTCTCCAAGATGTAGAAGTAACAACAAAATCCGCATAGAAACAAAGGGGAGAGAAAAAAAGGTCGTTGTTAGCTTTTCGTACACAGGGACATAAGAAATATTGCCATTGGGCGGTGAATTTATATGATATATAGTATAATAAAATAAAGCATAACAACATACTAACTCATTATTATGAGTGAAATTTGGCCCTCCAGATTGCTCTAGCTGCATATCCACTTTGTGGACCCTTCTTGCTACTACTTTTCTTCTTTGTGCATTGGACAGGTGCTTGCATCTCTATCTCTGATTGCCAGTACTGTATGTAGGTGGTGTTATTCTCATCAGTACGGTAGCCGCCCATTGCCTACACATTTATTTAAAAAAAAATATTAAAAACATCCATTTCTTAACATATTGGGATGAAATTTTCATGACGCTGATGTCAAATAACGGGAGACTTTTTTTTTAAATTTCACTATTTTTCATATTTGGAAAAGTCTCCACATGCACCGGGCCCCTTAATGTTTTATTTAATTAGTTTACTTTTCATTTCAGGCAGATGTACGTTTCTTAAGCTGTAGGACGACAAAGGCATGGACACCTAGAAAAGTTCATTATGGGCAATAAAAGGTGCCCAAATATTGATAGTGAAGTTGACACCTTCTCTGGTCTTGGGACACCACAAACTAAGTACAGTATAGTATATCCAAATCAACTAAAAATGTCATTAATGCATACCAAACACACCATGCTACTTTGTATATTATTAGACTAACAGTCAGTAGTTCCCAAGAAACAAGTCGACAAACCATGGGGACCCTAGTGCCAGAGTCCGACTAGCAGATGCTGGTCTCTCGACACTCAAGAGACCAAATAACTAGAAATCAAGTCAATATGTTATTCTAGGAGTATTTCCCAATAATCTGGAAATGAAGGTATGATATAGACCCCTAATACTGTATACACAAAATTTCTTTGCAAATAGGCACAGTACTGTATATATCTTTTGCTGTATGGAGAGAAGAACCAGATTTTCACAGTTCATTCCAGAATCATTTTATAGAATAAACTTTCCCATTAAGTTATAATTTAGTCCACCAAGAACATTAATTTTCTTATTTCTTCAAAGACGAGCGACTTTAATCATACTGTAAGTGCATTTGCCGAACTCTACATAACAAAATAGAAGAGGAAATTGTTCCTAGTGAGAAAGCAATACCAGATACTGTACAGTTACTGAACTGCTAAACTATGCATGCTAGCTGTACTTTTAATGTCAAGTCAGTACAGTCATTTAAACGGCTTATGTACACTATATTAGCCAGTAATGCAACCGATTATCCCAACTTATTTATAAAGTAACTATTCGAGAAGTAAATTACAGTACTATGCTAAGCCTAATTTTAAAGAATACAGTACAGTACAGCGTCATAACTACCAGTAAGTAAAACAAACAAATCATCATCATACAGACCACAAGTTCCTCATGCCTGCTATAAAGTTTATACTCTACTGGTATACTATACATTCAGTATTTATGTACATACTGTACTGCAATCTAGAAAGTTGCATGTACTCAATCCGGTTATCCACAATTCCGATTGGATACAATGAAGTTTTGCTGAAAATTATCCAAACCCAATTTTGTCCGGAAAATCCAAACACTGTATTCGGTTCAGCAGGTATCTGATAATCAAGCTCATACAGTATACAGTAAAAAGTATAGACATTTATAGCAGTAGCAATCACAACCGAGGTGTTAAGACAAAGCAAATTACGCTATAAATTAGATGCTACGAGAGACTGAACTTTTTGTAAATGATCATTGCCCTGCGAGTGTTGTGAAGAATTTTAAGGTAGGCTTGAGCACTCTGGTATAGTATAGGGAAACAATGATCAACACATGCAAAAAATACATAACTACTTGTGCGAATCAGAGCAAAAACTTGTAGCGATTGTAATGGAAAAATCTTGATGCATGCACAGCTTGCACAGTTGGATGAGGCTGGTTATAAATAGTTTGCACAGTACAATACAGTGCTAATGACAATTTGCAGTCAAGAAATAAGGAGTGCAGCAGGCAGGTTTACAATCAATCTAGGATTAAAGGAATGCAAAGTAAGGTAATTATCAGGAAAAAGCACCAAGCCATTACAACTCTAGAACTTGAAAAGGTTAAAGATTTTGAATAGGGCAGTGGACAGGAATGGTGCCCAACCACTTGGATGGTTGGGGATTGAACGCCAACCTGCAAGAAGCGAGACTGCCGCTCTACCACCCAGAGCAAGCAATGGTTGGGGCATCAGATTTAAAAAGGAAAAACATTATCAAGAGGAAAATTGTCAGTAAAAAATTGAGTACATATGAGTGTGTGGAGCCATTTAAAATTAAATTGGACACTTTCTTAATTTATATCTGTTTCAAATCTACAAAGGGTGATGAAACAGGTCTATATTGGAGGAGTATACTTGAAAATACTTTAGCACTGAGGAGTGAGGCAAGTGTGCCAGGGACAAAGTTAACAAGAATAGATTGTCAGCAATTGTGTGCACCAATACAGATGGTGCACACAGCCATGTGTACAATTGTTGGCAAATCACAAACTAAGAGCCTTAAAAATTCCTTTAACAATCTGAGAGTTATTACAGCTAAAAATGCATGCTTTACACAACAGATGTTTTTTTTTTGGTTTCATGACGTGTTTTGCAAGAATTTTATCATCAAATCAAGAACTATAGTGAGGCCAAGTGAAGTTCGACCTTTTATACTGTTGGATAACGTGCCTGCTTAAAGCAATATTAATGCCTTACCTTGAGGTACCTTGAGGTGCTTCCGGGGCTTGGCATTAATATTAACTTAACTTCAAATGATGAATTTTTTTTTTTTATGTATGACACTACCTCCTAATATCACAACTCTCATCCAGCCCAGATCAATGCATTATCTGTGCCACAAAGAGGAACACTAAAATGATGCAGAATGAAATTATAGTGGTTTTAACTCTCGAAGATGATGATGAAGTATGTGTGGATACAAGAGCACCAAAAAGACATGAATTAGAAAATATTCGATCAAGGAAAAATATACAAGTGGACAAGCGTGGGGAATGAAGGCAGCCACGTTGAAAAATTTGTGGAAGAACCTACTCAGTTCCAGTTGATGAAACTGAAGATGTTTTATACAAGCTTTGAAGATTTATTAACAAGATCCCTAGCATTTTCTGACAAGCTGGTGAAAACTTAGACAGGATGTATCGAGTGGTTAGAACGAGATGCTGATGACCCGAGTGATGCTGATGTGTGCCGAGTGAAGATTCTCCAGTCCATTACCAGTGTGGTAGAGGAAGACGAAGAGGAAAAGCAACACTAAATTTCAACTACTACAGTCAACTAAATTCTGCGATCATATGACCTGTTGATAAATTATTAATGTATCCAACTGTGATACTCACAAAATTGGAAGTTCATATCAGTATTTAAGATTGACCAATGAGCTGATCATAAAAAATGAAAATGAAAAAATGAGACAAGTCAAAATCAATTCAGATTGGTAAGATCAGAAAGCGAAAGTCCTTCAAACCAGCACAGCCTCAGCAGCTGACAAAGCTGGCTTACCAAGCACAATAATTTTAGGTGTAAAATTTTAGGTACTCATTCTGTAACTACACACAAAAAATTAATAACAATCAAACCAAAAACAAAAAAACAAAAAATACAAAAATATAAAAATACAATACAGTACGTAGAAGACTGTGCATTCAACCTCAATGACAGGTCAGGCAAATGTGCCATAATGATTAGAAATGCACTATTCCTCAACCTTATGACAATAAGAGTCGTAAGTACTGAAGCTCAAATCAAGAGAAGTGGGAGCCATAGTTAGCAGCAACCAGAGGCTAAGACAGCAATGCATTAAAGCACGAAATAAAGAAAATTGGGTGCTGGGATATAAAACCACATGTATTTATGCTGGACAGTGTCAGCATAAAACACTTATATATCCTTTATCTTTATCACAGGTTAGGACCCAACTTGGACTACGTTGTACCCAGTCTGGTTGGCACACTACAGGGACACAGACCGACTCTTGAGAAGAGAGAGAGATTGAAGACAAGGCCAATACCTGTATCAGACTTTTCCTATGAAGACAGATTGAAGAGCCTCAGTCTGCATGGAGAGATGCAGAACAAGGTTGTATTATGATAGAGGTGTTCAAATTAATTAAGGACACAAACAAGGGGGAATATAAACAGGTTCTATAACTGTCAAACAGCAATAAAGTCTACAGGCTAATTGGGAAAATATTACTTTAGGAATGATACAGGGAAGTACTGATTTGGAATAGGGATGTAGACAAATTGAATGGACTGCCAGCTAGCATTATTAAGAAACTGTTTAACAGATTTCAAGAAAAGATTAGATATGTATATGGGTGAGAGGGAGCAAATTTAAATGGAACTAGCCTTCAATGTGCAGTGCTCCCTAATTATAAAGTTTAAACTGAGGATTAATATATTCATTCAAGTGAGAGCGAGGAGTGAGATATACCTACATTTTGCATACACCTGGTAACACTCTTTTGGAAAGTAAAAAATTGAAATCTAAACACATCTACATCTACTATCATAGTCAGTGTAAGATGCATTACAGCATATATAATGTGTGTGGTGCACTACATGATGCCCTTACCACATGCCCTGGTGATGGAATCTGGTCAGGTGACCACCTGTTACTACTGTACAGTACTTTATTTAACCACCCCTGCATTACTCATACATTATCTCTTGTTGATGGGGGGGGGGGGGGGGGGTTACACCCACCAAGAAAACTCTTCAGGTATAGGGAATGATTCAAAACTCCTGCGTGTACACAGGGCTCACATCCTGTTTCTCAGGACTCCAGTAACAGACACCATCTGGAAAAAACTCATGTACAACCCTCCTGGCTGCAGTCTCACTACTGCCAGAGTGACTAAGGCTGGTGCATGTAGCAGGAGCTCGCAGGAGCTCATGCCAGGTCGGGGCCACAGTACCATTTAATAATGATGAATAATATAAGTAACTGCACTTATTTTATGATTATAGCATCACATACGATACTGACTGCAATAAAAAATGATGTACTGTACAGAGCAAGTACCCTTTGATCATGTACATAATATCTAAGTCATCTGCAGAGTTCAAGATAGATAGGTATCGAGCGAACATTGCGTGAACCTAGAAGTGCCGCTATGAATAATCTAAGTGTGATGCCCGGGATTCAGTCGGCACAGTGCTAGTTGTGATGTTCACAGCAGGAGGCAGACATTCGCAGAACACAACCCAGGTTTTGTGCATCTACACATTCATCCAACCATGACCTCATGTTCCTTTCGAAAATAATCTTGTGGAAAATGATTCATATTCATGATTTAGTGACAGTAACCTGATAATACAGCAGTAGTGTTATGGCCAGATTTAACAATATACATCATATACTAAATGCATTTTTCTGCATCAGGGGACATCATCTGCAGCCATCTTCTGGTTGTAGTGTATGGCTCTATACCAGGAATGGCCAAACCGTTGGCTCTTTGACCTTCAATATGTGGCTCGAGAAAAATTATAGAGAATTCAAATATTGTAGACATTTTGACCTGAATTCAGAGTAAGAAATCTGCAGCTACATAAAAGCGTTCCAATATCTACAAAAGGGTGTCAGTATCAGTTAAACGAGTCAAAATCATCAATAAATAGTAAACAGTGTTAGAGCCAAATACCAAAACTTTAGCCACTAATACTGTAGCACAAACACCACCTTCACACCACGCTACAGAGGCACCTCTATCAGATCAGCCGATGTTGCAGTCAAAATGCAAAATTATTTAAACAATTCTATTGTATTCAGCTTAGCTCCTGACAAATCAATATACAGTACAAGACAACCCACAACTGGCAATGTTGTTGTTGTTTTCACTCAATATAAATGTGAAAGAAGAGATGTTGGACTTAGTGGCATTTAAAATAAACTCGTGGTGAAGACAGTAAAAATGAGCTTGACGGAACCTTAATAAATGCCAATGTTCCACTGAATAAACTTGTCAGTGCTGCAACAGATAGAGCACCTCCAACAGTTTAAAAAAGTGCATAAATATTATTGAATAATAATATGAATAATATGAGGTGAATAAATATTATTGCATTTAATATGCATTTTTTAAATTATATAAAATTGTTGTACAAAAGGTATATGTAACAACAAAAATGTAAGTAAATTTTGTTCATGTCTTGAGGCTCTCAAACTTCGGAGCTTTATCATTTGTGGATCTTACAAAAAGCGAATTTGGCCACTCTTGCTGTATACTATGCTAAGATTTCATTACCATACCCACCAGAATTACTTTGTGATTTGTTATGGTTAATAAAAATATATATAACTATATATGATGTGCATAAAGTGTAACAAAAGCAAAAACCTATATTTTATTCTTCAAAGAACATAATATTTTCCCCATATTAGTGAAATCTGTGCGTACCTACGATACAAATAACATTGCCACCCCAATGCATCACTGCACATAAAAAACAAGGCATTACAAATAAAAATACAAAGAAAAGAAAATAACCCCATTGCATGTACTAACAACTTGGTGCAAAATGTGTGTGCGCCAAGGCTGACCTTGGATCATGGCTACAAGAGAACAGCATAACTGGCCAGACCAGGTTAATGGTTCGTTACGGTGTACAAAAATGTGGATAGCTATATATAACTATACTGTATGTGTATAGAGTATAGTGAAATGACAGCAAAAACCACTTATTATTCTAGGAAAATAAATATTACACATGTAACTAAAAAAGTGCACTGTATTTCTGAGCATAGCAATGTCCCACAAATTTAATTACAGTACTGTATATAAATTCTTCAAATTACACACTATTGAATAATATTATTGCAAACACTAGAGAAAAAACAAATCAGAAACATTGAAATACTGTATTTTAAAATGTCTGTGGCAAACTCCAAACCCTTGGAGGCACGAGGTAAGCATAAACGGGTGAATGCTTGCTCGGCGCCTGTGAATTTGGGAAATTTCCTCGCTCCATCAAGACCAAACAAGGTCACATACAATATTTTTTTTTTGTTAGTTTCTTGTGATCAGAAAACGCACTTCAACAATATCGGAAAGAACAAATTTGGGAGGAGGAGGGGTGGGAGATGAATAAATTTTTTTACATGCAACCACAGGGCTGTTATATTTAAATGGATGTACAGTACATGAATTAAGGGCAATTATGAAATGCACACGTACAGTGTAGATCTTGTTCCTGGTATAGACACAAAATGACTATTCCAGAAAAAAAACAAAACATAAACCAAAACAAATATGGGACACCTGGCAACATCCGACTAGCCCCACAGCAGAATATTCACTAGCCACCCACAGTGCAACTACCTTCAACAGACAGCAAATACATTTTTCAGTGAACCCCTGGAGAACTACAGTCAAGCGTGCACCTAGATTCAAGATCGAGTCAGGAATCAAGTGACCATACAGACAGCCTTGCTACTGACTAGCGAGGCCTCAATAAGCCTAAAAGGTTTTCCTGTCCAACAATGTGGCAACAGTGAACAATGGTGAAAACTTTGATACAATAAAATCGTTGATAATTTAGGATATATCCAGCCCAGTTAGTATTTTTACTGAGGTTGCACTGTATGGTATTCACAAATTTGATTTAACATTTAATTTTCCCAGATTTATTGTCTGGTAGACCTACCTCATACTTGGTAATTTTTATAACAATGAATTCTTGAAGTAATAGTAATAATTATTAACCGTCTGGTACAATACAGTGAGACAATATTATGTTATTTGCCAAAGATGCAGGGTTGGGTTATTTGTAATCATCCATGTTATTAGAACTTATTCCCTGCATAAATATAGAATATTAAAAGGTCTGGCTAGCGGAGAAATTACGTGATTTACAGCAAGAATCAATTTACAAAGGTAAACCTCGTGTATGATTACATCTATATAAAGTGTGAAAATATTACTTTTCATACATAATTTATAAGATCATATTTTCAGCCACATTATTGTGACTCATCAGTTGCATAATTAATAATATGGCTTCATTACTCTGATGGGCCCCTTAAGTCACAGTATCCCACATCTACAGCTAGGCAGGGAGCAACTTAAGTGGCTGGATAACCTAATACTAGTACAGTTCTATGCATTCACTGGGAAACAAGAACCCAAATCCTTAATACAGAGGCAGCATACCGAATTCAGTATTTGCACCAGCTGGTGAGACCACTGCATGGTGAAAATACTCGCTACACTATTTAGTAAACAAAATAATCCCAATTACAGTCCCTTCTATGCATGTGCATATGGCAAAAATGTTCCTTAATGAATGAACTGGTTTTAATAAATGTTTGATAATACCAATGTTCACTTCATGAAGTAAACTGTTTATTCTTATTAATTTATCTATTTACAGTGTATAGGGAAGTAATATTCACTAGTCGATTACTGAATTTAAATCACGAACTAAACCACAAAATATTTAACATACAAATGAAAGCCTATGTTGCATAAAATGAAACCTGTAAGTATTCTAGAAGCTTCCTTTATAAGAGGGGGTTTAGGCTTCATGTGTTTCATTTGTACAGTACTTTGGAGGAAACAAATGCAACACACAAATGTTACATATTATCTCAAGCAGCACGTGAAGTACTTTCTAGCATCAAACTCTTCTCATCTCAAGGTAAACATATATGCACTAAGAAACGTTGATCGATCGCAATGTTGCAGGCTTTTCATTCCTTTACGGCCTACAACCTAACGCAAGTATCTACAGCCTGCACACTACTTAGAAACACACAACTAGTACTTACTCATTAACAGTGGGCGACTCCTCGATGATCACTACATCGTCATCGGAATTATAGGACAAATCATTTTTCCAAATCCATTTGTTGTGGTTCAGCCATCTTTGCACTGGAGGCGAAGGCTCAGCAACTAGCGAGTCCAACGTGGCGACAGAAGGGCTGGGCTCACCTGGCAACGTATGCGAGTCTACGTGCATCACCAAAACATTGCGCTGGGTGTGTAGCTCCTAAACTAGATTTTGCTTCAAGTCGTCATCAGAGCCGAGGTCATATGTGTACTAGAACGAGTTTATACACTTAACCAAAACATTGAGCTGGATGTGCAGGCTCGTAAACTAGTAAATATTATCTGCCATAATAGGGAGCTAGCTCATCTGATTTCAAGAGCGAGTTTATCCGCCTAGTATGAAGCATCAAGTTCTCAGCTGATCCGTCTCATTCATTATTTGATTCAACAGTACGTAATTATTTATTTATAAATTTATCACGTGTTTAAGTACAAAACATTCACATTCATTCAGTGAGTACAAATTAATCACGTGTTTATTTTCGTGATATACACACATTTATAAATTTATATACAAGAAGGTACATTGGGTTTGTGAGGATACATAGCATGTTATTTACAATCTTTTAAAGCCACTAGTAAGCTCAGCGTTTCGGGTAATTTAATAATTGTCGTTAGTGGCGTTCCGTCTTTCTAGTATTTTTTTTTTTTTCATGTAACGCTTTGAAACTACTGACGGTTTTTGCCTCCACGTTCTCACTCAACTTGTTCCAATCATCTGTTTGTAAAACCGAGCTCTCCTAATAATGCTTCTTCGGTAACATTGTTTCGTTAGTTTGAACCTATGTCCACTTGTTCTTGAAGTTGCAGTTTTCAAAAAGTCTTTGTCAATTTTGATGATCGCTTGTGGGGAGTGTCATAGTCCCTATTTTTCTTCTATCTTCTTTAGCTTTGGGATATTGAACTCTACTAACCGGTCCATAGAATTACCCAAGTCTACTCAAATCCTGCTAGCATTCAAGTTCAAGTTCAAGTTCAAGTATGTTTATTGAGATAAGCAATAAATACATCTCAAAGGGATAGAGTAGCTTAGGCTATTTCTACCCCCTCTACTTCAAGTCCCTCAAGGGGCGCACAAATTCAGTGAGTACAAATAGACAAATAACATTACAAGAATCCCATTTAACATTGCAGGTTTATATAGTAAGCACAGCATATAATAGTTACACTCGGGGCAAAATAATTGTAGCTCCTAAGTATACTGTTCTATCATACCATTATCACACATCCAAACAATTGATGTGGTACACTATTTATTTCCTTATTTCTATAGTTTTCAATAAGTTGACCACTCTAATACATAATGTTCTAAGGTGCGTGCGGCATACTACATAATTTACACCTCCTTATCTTTTTCACTGACATCAACACCGTATTGCCAGAGTATATTTATATCCTAATCTAATCTCATGTAAATTGAATCCTTCCAAGTAGACTTTCCTTTACCATAAGTGAAGGACGAATTTGTATTTATTATTGAATAATTCTTAAGTGTGTTACTCCTGTCCACCATTGCCATTCTCTTTACCATTTCTTCACCCTCCTGGATCATCTTGACTCTTGTTTTTATTTGTTTCAAGGTTAACTGACATACAACATCAACAAGAGTTTTTTCAGTGGCTCTCTTTGCTATGTCATCAACTACCTCATTCAACAGTATTCCCACATGTGAAGGGATCCACATGAATCTTACTTTATACCCAGTTTTTTTCTAGTCTCTTAACATTCTCTCTACACTCTATCACAATATTCTGATTATTACTGGGCGTCTGCTATTTAAAGACTCTAACGCTCCTCTGCTGTCAATAAAGAAGCAAGCATTTTTACCACATTTGACTACTTCCTGTAATCCTGCTAATACTCCTTGGAGTTCAGCCTGCGTTGAAGAGACATTGTCAGTTAAGCGGCGTCCAATAACAGTATCTACAGTGCCGATGTCAGTGTACTCCCTGATCAAGACTCCATCATCCTGCCTTCCCATCCCTAGCTACTGACCGATCACAATATACATGTAGAGTGTTTTCTGTAGGCAGTTTTCTAATTATACAATCTATGTTGCCCTCAACTCTCCTATTTCATACATACTTTCTTTTTCTTATGCAAGGGAGTAATTACTACATCTACATTACAATCCTCCCATGGTGGTGTAAATTTTCTCTTGGGCACAGCAATACACTCTGTAATAACATCATACTTTATAACATTTTAACATAATTTATTCATATACAGTACTGTATACTCTCTTCATCATACACTGTTCACTACTTCCCACCTTTTGAACCGAGAGGATTAATTCATTAGCTCCCCCCACCTCTCATTAATCTAATGGCAGAGGCTACATTTATCTCTTCAATTCTATCCCCAATACTCTGCCAGATTCAACTCCATCCTCATTATCTCAATCATAGCATTTCTTGGGCATCCTAAGATAATTCTC
Organism: Procambarus clarkii; assembly: GCF_040958095.1. NCBI lineage: Eukaryota > Metazoa > Arthropoda > Malacostraca > Decapoda > Cambaridae > Procambarus > Procambarus clarkii. The sequence goes on from NC_091164.1 coordinate 12,146,242, forward strand.
ATGGCTTCATTTTGTACCTTCTCCAACTTGCCCATCCTACCTTACCAAAACAAGAAATGACAGGTGCAGCATAATCAATAAGAGGTCTTACAGTACTCAAGTATATCATTCGTAGCACAGGGACTCCCACTCCCTTTCCACAGCATGCCAAGGCCTTCAGAGGTTGTAATCTCTTCCGACATTGACCCAACAGTCTGTTCATCTCAGCTTCCAAACTCTCAGGGTATATCCAACGTATATGCCTAAATATTTATATATTAACTCTCTCTCTATTTTTACTGTTTATTTTCAATATACTGTAATGGGCCTCCGACTTCTACATTCAAACTTAGTTTTGTTTTCATTAACCACCAGTCCCCCTGCTAGCATTACGTAAGTAATGAAGAAATATGGTACTGTACACAGTATTTACTCACTATAATGTTGGTGCTGAATGCAGAACATGATCAAACTAATTTTACCTCTGAAATAATCTAATTTCATAACGAAATTAGAAGTGAAATATGTAGCAGGTGACGCCATCGGAAGTCAAAGGTCCAAGCGACAATGTTATGGAGTGACTTGTCCAAGATATATGATCGCCTGGAGTGTGTTTGCTGCCATATCAGCCCTCCTGTACCGAGGGATTCAGTCGTCGCACTTTGCTCAAATTGTCGCAAATTTAATTGGTGATATTAACAAGTAGAATGCGTATTTATAATACAGTAATATCTTTCATAACACAGCCATGAAATATTCTAATATTATTAAAAAAAAATGTGTCTGGAAGTTAAATCGACTCCATAGGACAATAATTTTGTTATATAGATACTAAACGTTATTCATTGGTATGCGTTCGCTACTTAAACTACTCATGTCCTTTTCGTTCATAGAACACCGAACCCTACACACTCTGATATATTGCTTAATTAACAGAGATTCACAAATAAGATTATATTTGTATATGTTATCAGAAAGGCAGAGATAAAATAGTTTTTGTGAATACATCAGAGATTATACCTTATTAGATAGATAGGGTGGTTATAGATAGGAGCTGCCTCGTATGGGCCAATAGGCCTTCTGCAGTTACCTTTGTTCTTATGTCTTATGTTTCTTATGTTCTTAACTGATAATGTCTCTTCAATGCAGGCTGAACTCCGAGATGTATTAGCAGGATTGCAGGAAGTAGTCAGATGTGGTAAATATGCCTGCTTCTTTATTGACAGTAGAGGAGCATTAGTCTTTAAATAGCAGACGCCCAGTTTACCAGAATATTGTGATTGTGTAGCGAGAATGTTAAGAAATTAGAAAAAAACTGGGTATAAAGTAAGATTCATGTGGATCCCTTCACATGTGGGAATACTGTAGAATGAGGTAGTTGAAGTAGTGAAGAGAGCCACGGAAAAACTCTTGTTGATGTTGTTTGTCAGATAACTTTGAAACAAATAATCAAGATGATCCAAGAGGGTGAAGAAATGGTAAAGAGAGTGGCAATGGTGGACAGTAGTAACACACTTAAGAATTATTCAATAATAAATACAAATTCGTCCTTCACCTATGGTAGAGGAAAGTCTACTTGGAAGGATTCAATTTACATGAGATTAAGATTAGGATATAAATATATCTGGCAGTACGGTATTGATAGCAGTGAAAATGATAAGTTTATGTAAATTATGTAGTATGCCACACACCCACACCTCGGAACATTATGTATTAGTGTCAACTTATTGATAACTATAGAAATAAGGAAATAAGTAGTATACCACATCAAATTGTTTGGATGTGTGAAAATGGTATGATAGACAGTATACAGTACAGTACTTAGGAGATACAAAATTTTGCACCAAGAGTGTAACGCTTATATGCTGTGTTTACTATATTAACCTACAATGTTAAATGGATTCTTGTACTGTGATTTGTGTATTTGTTCTCACTGACTTTGTGCACCCTTGAGGGACTTGAAGTAGAGGGGGGGTAGACATAGCCTAGGGTATGTTACCCCTAGCAGTGTATGCATAAATTTGTATATGAAATTGTATATGAGATTTGTGTACACTGTACAGGTTCCTGAGCCTATGGGCTCTATCATATCTACATTTGAAACTATGTACTGTATGTAGTCTGCATCCACCACATCACTGCTTAGTGCATTCCATTTGTTAACTACCCTGACACTGAAAACGTTCTTTCTAATGTCTCTGTGGTTTGTTTGAGTACTAAGTTTCCACCTGTGTTCCCTTGTTCATGTTTTGCCCATGGGGCCCATGAACATGGGTCATCTTCAGTGTCACTGGCTACTGGAGATTGCTTAAATTTGAGACTTGTCTTTTGATAACACAGTAGCCAGCTTCCTGTCGCTATTGAGGACAGTAGAGAGATAGTGGCCCCTCAGGTAAATTTAGGTAAAAACACATTCTAAGCAAATGAAAGATACCATTCCTGCTCTGTTTTCTCCGCCTTCTGTGGGCAAAGTTTAGAGTGTAATTTTAAGTTCAACTTGTCACACGATAGATATTTACCGGTAGATCCTGACTATAAAGAGATTTTGCTATCCATTTTTTCTCAATTTTTATTATATGTTTTTCTCTTCTCAGTGGTTATCTCAAGCTTTATATTTGGAGTAATGAGTTGTCTGTTGTCTTCTGATCAACTATTTTTAATGAAAATTTTCTCAATGAACAGCTGAAATTGCCCACAGAATGCACAGTAGATCTAAACGTAGCATGAGAATACAGTGGGGCCCTCGATTTACGATGGTAATCCGTTCCCAGAGACGGCTCGTAAGTCGAAGCGATTTTTCCCATAAGAAATAAAGAGAATTGAATTAATCCGTTCCCCACCCTCCAAAATATTAACTTACAAATACATTTTATACTGAATACAATTTTTTTCTCTAACTACAATTCAGTACATATGTTTATCTACCCTTTATGGAGGACTCTTGATGGCGTATGGAAGATGGTGAGGGGTGGGGAAGAAGGAGAGTGTTACTGTTTGGAAGGAGAGTCCCCTTCCATTATAACATCAGGCAGTGAGGACGTCTCTGGGGTACACACACTGGCACGTTTTGCCTGCATATCACTAGGACCTGCTTCTGGCTCACTGCTTGATTTTCTCGCTAGAAATCGTTCAATTGAAGATTGTTTTTCCCTTCTTTCCAACACTTGTCTGTAGTGAGGCATCACATTGTCATTAAAAAGATCAATGCAAGGGCTGTTACGCTTTATCTGGTGATTCTTTTCAGCAAAACTTTGCAGTCCTTCCAATACTGCACACATTATCTTAATTAATGAGGAAGGGACATCCTCTAATGCCGCCTCCTCCTCCTCTGAAGATTTATTGTACTGCCTAGCTAGTTCAACAACACTAGTACCATTTTCATGTTTACATATGACGTCTTGTTTTCCCTCTATGGTCATTCTTACATGTCTTTTCATATGTTGAACCTTACCACTGACTTTCCTGGGACCCATGCATGATGTATAATAATAAGTCTTATGTTCAAAAAGCAAAAAATCACCACAAAAACAGAATTTCTTATAGGCGTGATCGTCACTAATTGGCAGCTCTAGTAAATTGAGGCAGGTCGGCCTGCGTGACCAAGAACCACACGCTCGGTCGACCCAAACATGTACCAACAAATATCGTAGTCGACGACACTATCGTAAGTCGAGTCACATTTTTTTATCAAATTTACATCGTAACTCAAAATTATCGTAAGTCGGGCAATCGTAAGTCGAGGTGCCACTGTACAGCAGACTGGAGAAGCATGGGTTGGCTGCAGGGTACTAGTGAACATAAAAGTAACACCTTACTAAACCCACCTCAACCCTACTCAAAGGTAGTAATGCTTCATGCAGGTACTAGTATATGATGGAGGACAGTGGAACAGGTTTTGTATAGCATATTGAGACTAACTACGACTTGGGAGGCTCTTGGTAAGATCTAATGTTCATAAATGGGGAAACTTAAGTATAGATCATATTCTCAGAGTGAATAATTGTTTCCCCTCTTTTTTTCTTTTTTTAGATGTGTGAAGTGCTGAGGCATTCATTTCTGCCTCGTGCATTTCTCGTGTCAACGGCATCAGAACAAAATGCAGTTGACATGAAAAAGTTAAGAGCATTAATAAACTTGTTTACAATATAGTACAGTACTTCATCCACTTGTATTACTGTACAGTACTTTAATTGTTTTGTAAATTTTCAGAATATGTGATGGCAGTCGATAGCCAGATGTGTGGATACCCAAAAGCCAGGTGGTGCTGGTTTTAAAATGCAAATCCTCTGAAGCTGAAAGTGCCAGCACTCCCAAGAGGGGTCAAAGTCACTCAGAAGATAATAAAATCAAAGGAATTTTGAATACTTTGGGTTAAAGCTTTGCATGTTTTGTTTTTTTAATTTGCAATTAAATTTTTGTTATAAGATGAAATATTATTATGTGTATTTTTTATGTGTGCATTTTCATAGTATAAAACCCATTAGTGTAATGATAATTTAATTTGATGTGAATTTTTATTTTCAGAACTTGTTGTATCATGTCTGTGTGTGAAAAATTTCTAGATATTTGATATAACTTTAAATTAAATGAAGGTATAGGTTGTTCAGATTGGTTTACATGAGATAAATATTTGGAAAGAATTCATGGTACAGTATACAGTGCAGTACTGTAAAAATATGGATAAAACACCAATTCTGCAGAATTGAAAGGCATTAGGAGGTTTGCTTGTTGGCTGTAGGTTTATAATGGATCCTCCAAAATTGAGTTTATATTGCTCCAATCATATCCACAGATTTAAAATTTCATTGAAACACTAGAAGCGTGTCCGCAGGATAGCGAGTAAGTTTGTTCCCGATGTCTCGCCGGTCCTTCACCTCCATGGTACTTTTGTGGCGGGCACGTTGCAGGTCACTACCTAACTGGGTTTCCACTTTTCTTCTGTTAGCTCTGGTTCTCATCTTTCTCAATCTTTCCTTCTTCGTTAACCTGCCTTGAATCTCGTCCTTTAGATTTCTGCACTCATTTCTAACTTCCCTATAACGATCCCTTATCTCTCTATCTCTGAACCTCGGTCTGCCCTGGTCCTCTGCGGTTCTACGGCAGCAGGCTCCGATGGCATTCATTATGAGATGCTTCGCCATCTCCCTCCGTGCACGTCTCAGTATTTACTGAGTCTGTACAATCGGATCTGGGAGTCGTCGTCAGTCCCTGAGGACTGGCTCGATGCCGTTGTCCTTCCTGTTCGAAAACCAGGGTCTCTGGGGACATCCCCTAAGGACTTTCGCCCTATTGCCCTCACGAGTTGTGTCTGCAAACTTTTTGAACGTATGGTTAACGTTCGTCTGATGTGGTTCTTGGAACACCATCACCATCTCTCCCCTTCTCAATTTGGTTTCCACAAGTGCCTCAGCACAACAGATGTCCTTGCGAACTTGGAAGTCTATATTCGTACTGCTTTTGCTGCGAAGACCTCCGTTGTTGCCGTCCTTTTTGACCTGGAAAAGGCTTACGACACCACTTGGCGATATCATGTGCTGTCCCAACTTCATTCTTTTGGCTTCATGATAATCTCCCTCTCTTTCTCCAAAGTTTCCTCTCTCGTCGTTTCTTTCAGGTGAGGCTTGGTACCACTCTCTCTGCCTCTTTTCAGCAATACAAAGGTGTGCCCCAAGGTAGTGTTCTGAGCACTACTCTTTTTCTGTTGCCCTCAATGATCTTCTTTCCTCTCTTCCTTCTGGCGTCTTCTCTGCTCTCTATGTCGACGATCTTACCCTTTGTGGTCGGGGTGATGATTCGCCTCTCCTTCAACGCCGGCTTCAACTTGTGATTGATGCCGTGTTGTCTTGGGCCACCGATCATGGCTTCAGGTTCTCTACGTCTAAGACTTGTGCGATGACTTTTATTCGGAAGCGTGTCATTCTTTGTCCTTCTTTGTCGCTTTATGGTCGCCCCATTGTATACAAGGATTCCGCTAAGCTTTTGGGGTTGATTTTGACACTCGTTTGTCTTGGTCGCTCCATATCTCTTACCTCCAAGTTGAATGCTCTAAGGTCCTTACCCTCCTTCAGGTGTTGTCCCATACTTCTTGGGGAGCGGATAGGCACACTATCCTCGCTTACATTTCTCTCTAGTCCTTTCTAAACTCGATTATGGTTGCCCTGCTTACTTGTCTGCTTCTCCTACTCTTTGCCGTCTTGATGCTTTGCACCATACTGGATTGCGCCTCAGTTCTGGTGTCTTTCTTTCGACTCCCATCCTCAGCTTGTACGTTGACACTTGGCTTCCTATCTCTCCAGGATCGCCGTGATTGCTACTGTCTTCTCTATCTTGCAAGGTCCTTGCAACATCCTTCCTCTCGCCTCTGTTGTGCTTAACTTTTACCCCCTCCTATGGTTCCTGTTCCTCTTCACCACCTCCCTCTTTCTGTCCGGTTATCTCGCTTACAGGATTCTCTTTCAGTTCATAGTTCCCATATTCTCCTCGTGTTGTTCCTTCTTGCCCCGTGGAGAGTCCCCCTTCCGCAGTTTTGTACAGTACTTCCTTAACCTGCATCCACTAAAGCTTTTACCCCTCCTACGGTTCTGAAACACCTTTTCCTCGAGCACTTTTCTTGACACTCGCGCTCCGTTTCCATCTTCACCGATGGGTCTAAGTCTGCGGACGGTGTCGGGCTACTCTGTTGTTTTTCCTGACAGCACTTATATGTGTCGCTTATCTCTGGAGACTATCATCTTCACAGCGGAACTTTATGCTATTCTCTCTCGTCTCCTGCTTTCTTGTTGTTAATCTTCCTTTGTAGTTGTCGTTGACTCTTGTAGTGCCCTCATGGCTCTCGGGTCCTTTAATCTGGTTCATCCAGTGGTTGTCGAGGTACAGCATTGGCTGTTTCTTATTCACAATAATTTATGTCTGTTGAGTTCTGCTGGGTTCTCAGGCATATTGGCGTTTCTTTAAATGAGCGTGTGGATGCTGCCGGTAGGGAAGCTGTCTGCTCTTGTCCCATCTCTCGTAAAAGTATTCCTTATTCCGACTTTTACACAGTTATTCATTCCTCCATCCTTACCCATTGCCAGGCTTGTTGGTCTTCTGTTACTGATAACAAACTGCATACTCTTAAGAGTTGTGTGCCCTCGTGGTCGTCGTCCTACCACTGTAACCAGCGATGGGAGTATTGGAGTGAGTATTGGCCATACTCACTTAACTCATGGTCACTAATTGGAGCGCCGCTACTGCTCCTTATTGTCCAAATTGCATTGTTCCTCTTACAGTCGTGCATATCCTTGTTGAATGTCCTGACTTCCGGGATGGTTGTGTGTCTTGTTTTCCGACCATCTCCCGCGATCGCTTGTCCCTCGATAGAATTCTTGGTTAATCGGATACTTTTGATATCATTCGCCTTATGCGTTTCTGTTCTCGTATTGGCATCCTTGGTGATATTTAGCGCTCTCTGATTATTCCACACATTTGATGGTGCTACATAGCCTTCCCAGTTTAGTGCCTTCTTTTGATAATAACTTACTTCATTGAAACACACACTTTTTTTTTTTATTTTAAACTAGCTGTACTCGGCCATGCGATGCTGTGGCTCAGCAAGGCATGTGCGTTGCTGTGCAACAGCAACCTTTCCCTGTCTCTTAGTCCTCCCCATCATTCCCCCCTTCCCTGTCCCCCTAGTCCTCCCAACCATTCCTTACTACCCTGTTCCTTTGTCCTCCCCACCATCCTCCACTCCACCGTCCCCTCGTCCTCCTAATTGTCCCAACTCCACCTTCCCCTCGTCCTCCCTACCATTCCCCCTCCCTCGTCCTCTTGTCCTCCCCAACATCCCCACACTCCCCTGTCCTCCTCACCATTCTCCATTCCTCTCCCCTCGTTCCCTCCGTCCCCAACTCCCCATGCCCTCGTTCTCCCCACCATTCCCCACCTCCCTCGTCTGATGCATTCCTAAATGGTCTGATGTTCCCATCAGAAAATTGGGAACATCAAATGATCTGATGTTTCCATCACTGAAATATAAGAAAAACAGTTAAAAAAATAAAATAGAAAACAATGAAAAAATAAAAAATAAACTATACAGTACTCGCAAAATGAATGGTATGGTAAACAACACGGCTTAATTCCAACACAATGTTACACAAAATAAATAAAAACAAAAATAAATTTATCTATGAAAATTCAATTTATCAATGAAATCAGAAACATTGAAATGGAATCGTAACATATTTAGTATAGCGTGTGTTGCACTTACATGAGACAGGTAAAAACACTTACGTGCAACAGATGGCGCTGTTTTAAAAAAAAAATGTTTTTACCTGTCATAGGTGTGGCATCTATACTTATACTCACGAAATGAACAGTATGGTAAACAACACAGCTCAATTCCAATGCAATGTCACACAAAATAATTAAATCAAATTGAAAATAAATAAAAATCTAGGAAAATTAAATTTGTCAGTGCAATTGGAAAAATTTAAATAGAATCATAACATAATTAGCATAGCATGTATTGCTTTTACGTGCAACAGATGGCGCTGTTTTTAACCAAAAATGTTTTTACCTGTCACGGGTGTGGCATCTATATTTATACTTACAAAATGAATGGTATGGTAAACAACACAGCTCGATTCTAACGCAATGTCATACAAAATCAAAATGAAAAATAAAAAAATCAATAATCAAAATGAAAACAAATCGAAATCTATGAAAATTAAATTTATCAATGCAGTCAGAAACATTGAAATAGAATCGTAACATATTTAGGATAATGTGTGTTGCTATTACGTGCAACAGATGCGCTGTTTTTAACAAAAAAAAAATGTTTTTACCTGTCATAGGTGTGGCATCTATATAGTAGGTATATAAAAACATGCATGTATTCGAATGGAATGTTGTGTTAAAATTTCAAAGCAATCGGTGAAGAACTTTCTGAGATTGCAGCGTGTGTTGCTCTTATGTCCAACAGATGGCGCTTTTTTTTTTTTTAAAAAGCATGTTTTTTCCTGTCACAGGTGAGGCCTGTATATAGTAGTTATATAAAAACACACCTATTCGAATGCAACGTTGTCAAAATTTCAAAGCAATCAGTACCGAGGTTTCAAAGATTTCCGTCACATGAAAAACACAGTTTTTAAAAAAAAAAAAAAAAATCCAGTCACAGACGTGACATCTATATAGTATGTACTGTATATAAAAACCCGCTCGGATGCGAATGGAACGTTGTGTGAAAATTTCAAAACAATCGGTGAAGAACTTTTGGAGATTAGCGATTTTGAACAAGTGAACATTTACATTTTTATTTATATAGATTGTAAGATGTCGGTCAAAAATGGATATGATTATTATCAGTACTCTACTCTACATTTAAACTGCTTTATCAAATACACTTATATTTGGGCCCCTTGGAAAATGTTGTAATTGCCACCTGAAGTTTTGTAGTCATTTCCATTTTCGGAAATGTTATCACTGTGGAGAAATGGCCGATAGACCATTGGAACATTATCTAACACAGTGCACAGTTACAAACCCAATAAGATTTCAACTAAGATTCAACAGAGCAGAAGTTGTTAAAGACATGGGGCAAAAACTTACTGAAGCGAACATAAGAGTCATAAATATTCATACTCTGCCTAAATAAAACAGAAACAAGAAAAAAGTAATACTTATTGGGCCAGCATGGTCTTAGGGCCCGTGCAGAATAAAAACAAAAAAATCTCCATATTCATCAAAGTGTCAATTCTAAATTGGTCCCAAGATCCAAATCATGATAAATTTGTATGTTTTAAAGCATTTGGTAACTGATTTGCATAACTGCATCAGAAATTTGACTTGACACACATTATGTTTGGCAATATTAAGTGTATTTTTCCCATACTAGTATGAACCATTTTGGCATCCTGTGCAAATGGCTTCTTGCCTGCATTCTTGGAGGTGTTGTAATTCAACTAATTCTCCTGTTTAGTTAGTAGTTTTCTAACTATGTGCAACATAGTACAAAGATTGGCATTCTAGCAAGTAGATAGAACTTGGTAATATTCACTTTATAGAGTCAAAAAATTAAGCTAAAAACAAACTTAAATATTCCTTGTCCTAGTATAATACACATATGTACTATATTAGGCCTCAGATATCATGTATTAGGCCTAGGAAAGTTAGTTTGTCTTTGCAACATAGGTAGAAAATAGTTTTCCGGTTTGTCAAGCTCAATACATAGTGCCGATTTCTACTTCCTAATTTTTTTGTATGTCAGTACAGTATACTGTATATACTGTCCTCATCATTACTATAAGTACTACCAAAACCGGAGGACGGGCTATGTAATTATGATATCCCTCAAGTCAACTTTTTATTAACTGCTGAAATAGTTTTGTGCTTTATAAGGACCTCTGCATGGCTTCTTTTTTTCCTTTGAGTTCTCCTATCTGCATCTCCCTGAGCTACACACCTGGAGTCCTGCAAACCAAGATACCACACTGGCTTTATCGAATCATGAGCACCTATTAGAGACGAGTACCAACATCTGATCCCCCTAGTAGAGGCAAGAGAGGATACAAGACCATCATAGTAACCAATGGGAAAAACAGAATGGTAGAGTGCAACAAAATAAGCAACTGGTTTGAAAATATTGGCTACTCTGATTTAGACTATGCACACACTTGTTGTCGAGGTCTAACTGCTAGTTAGCTCCACACCCTTGCCACAGGATGGCAGCTCCGGCAATCCAGCAGTCCAAGGCAGCACACCGTGCTGCTTTGCCAGAGCTAGAATACTGAAGCACCACAGGGAAGAGAGAAGTGTTGAAATGCAGAGATACAGAGGGAACCCATCAGAAAGAGACATTTATTTATATTCAACACTGGATTCCTAGGAATCAGGTTTTCCTCTGTACCTTCTTGAGCTATTTCACCTCAGAAAGGAAAGCAGTTGCAAGGCAGCCAAGACCAGACAAGAGCAGTAAACACAACAGACCCGTAAAGACCAGGATGGAGAACAAAACATATTGCAAGATGCAGCACCCAAACACCCCACCAGCATGTTGAAAAGCAAGGCCATAGAGGGCAGCCAAAATATATGCACAAACAAGCCCAACAATAACAAAGCCATAGTCCCACAAAAGGGCACAATCAAAACTGGGAAGGAAAAAAACACAAAGACAAACATGTGACCAACGACCAATCTCTAGGTTAAGAAACATCTGGAAAAGCTGCAGGAATAAAAGTGGCAGCAGACTTGAAAGAGAATGCACAAAGCTTCTTGAAGTGCATTGAAGCTCTCTTCTTGAAGCTTCTGAATCTTTTTCAAGTTAATTTTGAAGCTTCTTATTCTGTAAGGGATCTCCAGCCTCCCACCCGGGACAGACTGGCAGGGAAACTGGGTGCTGGGAAGTGACCCATGAACCCCATGCAAACCCCCAACCTGGGACAACTTGGTAAGGGAAGGTGTAGTCTGCCACCAAAACCAAGGCCACAATACTTGCACAGCTGATCCTCAAAACAATATATTTACAGGCCACCCTAATCAACAGACTCCATAGAGGAGCCAAAGCACATGCACAATTGAGGGCAGGACCTTAGTGGAGGAATTAACCCCCCCCCCCCCTCCCCTGGGGATGAACTCCTGAACCTTCTCAAGGGAAGATGACCCTGATAGAAGGCAGGGGCAATGCAAGTGGCAAACAAAATGCAGCTCTGACCACGTGTAGCCGAGGCAAACAAGTGATCAAGACATGTAACATGTCGATATAAAAAATAAATACATGTGAAGCTAAAAAGATCAAACACAAACACAGACCTTATACAGAACAGAGTTCAATGGATGGGCAAGATAAAAGCTGGTTTGCAGAGCCAGGTAGCACCACAAGGACCATGTCATAGTGCACCAGGTGCATGAATGATTAAGCTTGCTGTCTCAGACTCCTGGGTTGTTGCTGTTGAGTAGTCTGGTGGCAAAAGTGTGCAGCTAACTAGCAGCTAGAGATGTACAAGTGTGTATATAGTTCAAATGAGGATTGTAAATGTTGTACAAGCTGTTGATTGTTTTGGTATGCTTCACCTTTCTGGTGTTTTGTTTCCTTTGTTACTGTGGTGGGTTAATACTCGAGACTCCCCTTGACTTCACTGAGGCGGCCAGATTTTGGTACTAGTCTTTGGTAGGTGCTCATGATTCAATTAGAGGCTGGTGTGGTGCCTGGGTTTAGAAGACTTCAAGTGGGTAGCTCTGGGAGATGCAGAAGTAATGCACAAGAAAGAGGCATTTCATTACATTCAATGCTAAATTTATATGTTCTGTTTTTGATAATGAGTTTATTGACTTCTGATCACATTCAGTACAGTAGCAGTGAAAAAAAATCTTTTGCCACATTTGAAAACATTTGAAAGGTTAAGTGTGGTACATTATATGCCTTGCACCCAGGGTTATGACTAGTTCTGGGTGCTATACAGTATTTGAGTTTTAGGTCTTGTATGTTATTTCAGTACATAACCTCTAATTTAATATGGAATTTAATATTCTCTTATTTTATGTTGTTGTTATTGCCTAGTAATAGAAATAAAAGTTAATTTAAATTGGTAAAAGTTTCTGACATCATTGGATCAAGTAGTACTTAATGGTACTGTATTGCATAGTGAAACATTACGGAGCATAATTATTTATATAATTGTGCGACATACAGTAATACAAAATATTAAATGTCTTAATATTTACAGATTGGAAGTTAGATGAACTCAAGGACTGTAGATAAGGTGAGAATGCTTACAGAGTTGAGTAAGTAATTATCAGAAGACATATCCAAGCCTGGTAGACTATTTAGCACCACACAGTTGAGTGATCAGGTTTTTATTGAGTGATAGGGAAGGTAGAGGCGAGTTGTTTAAATGTGGCTAGGCAAGTGGACAGGAAAGTTGAATGAACAGTGTCAAAATGAAAAGGCTTAGAAGAGTAGAGACAGAAATTGAAGCATATGGGTTGCGTTATGTACATAGTTTTGGAAGAGATAAGTATTTAAAAAGGTTATACAGGAAAGGCTTGAGAGAATATTTGTTATAGTGGAAAATGATTTAGCAATAAAACAGGCTTGTGATAATCTGGAGTTTTTAGGTTACTGCTTTAAGAAACAGACTGGAAATGGTAAAAAATGACACTTGTTCAGTACCTTTCAGCATTATTTATTTATATCTATTTGAGGGAACCATACACACCAACACTTAATAACTTGTGCTAGACATACATTGAGTAGTGCTTTAATATAGACTTGGTTTTTGACAAACTGCCACTAGCCTTGTCGATTGCTGCATTCTATACAATGTCCAAATTTCCCCTCATTATTGAGCTCGTTACCATAGCAACTCTAATACCATGAGAAACTACACCCCTTCCCCCTTCAATCCACCTGGAAAGATATCTAGGTATTTGTAATGATCAGAGAGCATATTAGTAATGCTTCATATTTCAGTAATAGTCTATATATAAACTGGCAAATGAACCATTGTCATGGACAGATCTTATTCTCAAGTTATAACATTATTGTATTTTAAATCATTGGTTTAAAATACTGTATAAAAGTATATACTAATAATGTTTTCTTTGAAGAATTTGGTTCACTGTAAATGGAATTTTCAGGCACACTAAAATAATTTTCAAACTCTATATTTTACATTGTCAGTAATACACTGTATTAATGTAACCAAATGTAATGAAACCTAAAGTAACCTAAACCTAAAATATCCATGGTTAGAGAGTAGATAATAGTACTAATTATGTAGTCATTCTCAAACCAGTCCCATGAGGACAAGTTGCTTTATTAGTCTACCATTGTCTTTGGTTAGACCACATCAGAACATTCCACAGCCTTTTAATTTATTTTAAGGTCTTATAATATTTAACAAGAGTCCAACCACTTGGGCTGGATGATAGAGCGAGTCTCGCTTCATTCGTGTCTGAGTTCAACCCCCGACCGTCCAAGTGGTTGGGCACCATTTCTTTCCCCTGTCCATTCCCAAATCCTTATCCTGACCCCCTTCCCAGTGCTATATAGTTGTAATGGCATAGCACTTTCCCTCTGATAATTCCCATCTCTTCCTTTTCTGGAGGAGCCTCTTGGTGGTTCCTGGCAGCTATTTGGCTGGGATAGCTTCTCCCTACAGAGTCACATCAGTATGTGATTTGGTGTAACCAGAGCTAGAATCTGGCTACCCTCACAGAGGCGTGGGAACCAAGGATTTACTGAACTATGAGAACACTCACCGAGAAAATGTTTAGAAACTAAAGGAAGCATTACAGACAACAGCAAGATTCGAAGAAAATGTAGCACCGAAACAACCAATCGACTTTGCAAACAATTCTTTCAGACCCAAACTATTCACTCAAAACTAACTTGAACCCCTAGTGTGAATGAATGCCAACAGGTGGCAGGACCATGGAAGCTCTAGGCTTCCACCCATCTTTGCTTCAGTCCTGTTAATACAGACCACCTTGAGATGCCAGCCATGGTGAATCGTACTTCTTTTTAAGATAAGTGTAAGTCATCCTTTGGACTCTGTCCTATGGGGAACCATTTACTTAGATACCATTAGTATTTGCTTCACATGCATGTGCTTCGCGCCACACTTGTGTGGACTTGGTCGGTTCGTCACTTCAAACTGCATGTATTTAGGGAAGCCCTTCCTTAAGCACTCATTTAACATTATCTGCAGATCTTGCAGAATTAATTCTCTATTGTGTTTGGGAGTTTGCCTCTGAGAGGCCAAATAGACCTGAGCAGTGCAGGGGTCCTACACTCCTCTGTGAGGCCCTATACTGTAATTTGGGAGCATTCGGGGTTTATTCTTGTGGGGTGCGTTGGGGTTAGATGTGCTGGTGTGTAAAATATTTATATTATTGTCTGTCAATAAGATATACCAGGGTCTCAGAGCTAGAATTCCCACAAGCGCCACCCTTAGCGACCCTGGTCTAGATCTAGAAAGCGGTGTTGCTAATTATTACCCAATATCTATGGTTTTACTCTGCAGAGTATGAATTGTTTATATAGTTGTATTATTTCAAAATAGTACAGTACTTTAATTTAGCATTAGTTTGCTAACTGTACTATATAAACCTATTTATCAATAAATTGCTGATTTAAAATTGAGTAACCAGCAACCCCTCACCCAACACCCATAGAAAAGGAGGGGCAGCCGTGTTCCCTTTTGGAATGGCACAACTAGAATTGACGCTTTGATCATTATTCTCACTTACTTTGCTGTTAAGAGTCTTTGTGAAATGTTAAAGATAGTCAACAAGCCAAAGAGTGTGTAGTTAAAAATTAAGTGCATAAACCGCGTGTGGAGAGAGTGTAATAGAGCAACCTGTCCTCAGGGAAGAGATCGTTCAATAGAATGGATTGGGAAAGACCACATAATTAGTACTACAATATTATCTACTCTGTCGATAATTTTGTTTTGTTAAGGTTATGTTAGGTTTGGTTTGGTTTTATTACATTTGGTTATGTTAATACTGTGCATTATTGACGATAATGTGAAATATAGAATTTGATAACTATTGAAGTGTACCTGAGAATTCTGTTTACAGAAAAATTCTTTAACAGAAAATGTTTTCAGCATACACTTTTTATATTTTAAACCAGCAATTTTCAGTACATTGAAGTTATAACTTGAGAATAACCTCTGTTTAGGACAAAGGATCACTTGCTAGTTTACAAGTAGACTATTAATAGTAGGCATCCATTAGTTATAGGAGACTATGGAATTGCACTCTGGTTGTCTGTCTGGAGTGACCTCTCCTGGGCACAAAACCAGGGTAGGCATAACATTGACTAAGAGTAGACACAACCCTTAGCCAATGCTAGAATTATTACTGGAACCGTAATATGCTTTCAGACCATCACAAATATCTAGATAACTATCCAGGTGGTTTAAAGGAAGGTGTGGTTTCTCATGATAATGGACCAGCTCTGAAGACAGGCTGAATATATGATGATACAGTATATTGGACAATAAATTGTCATACACACTTCCGTGGAAGTAAACATTCCATTCACCTGGGCTCTAGAAGACACGAACTGTGGATCCCACGCATGTGAGGCCGAAACTCTATCGACCGAGCTATTGAGTGGTCTTAATAACGAAAGTTTACAGAAGCAGTGTCCTGCTGCCAAACTGGAATTTTCGACTTTCCCTGACTACTACTACTGAAGCTCAGAGGAATTAGTGATCCACACCCCCATCATATAAGTTCGACTTCCCAAGCCTGGCCGGGAGCCAGGCTTGACTTGAAAGAGCATGGTCCAACAGGCTGTTGCTTGGAGCGGCCCGCAGCCAAACATATCCACCACAGCCTGGTTGGTCTGGCACTTCTTGAAGAAAACCATCCAATTTTCTCTTCAGGAAAACCATCCAATTTTCTCTTCAAGATGTCCACGTTTGTTCTGGCAATATTTCTTATACTTGTTATTCTCACTGGGAGTATGTTGAACAACTGTGGACCTCTGATGTTTATTCAGTGTTCTGTGATTGTGCCAATGACACCCCCTGCTCTTCATTAGTACTATTCTGCATTTAATTCTATACTGTATTGTTCACTCTAGTATGTTGTTTTATTGTGTTATATTTTTGTGTAGATTTGGGACCTGGCCCTCCAATATTTTCCATATGTATATTATTTGATACCTCTCTTATCTCATTCCTAGGGAGTACATTTGGAGAGCTTTGAGACGATCCCAATAATTTAGGTGCTTTATCGTGTCTGTGTATGCCATATATGTTCTCTGTATTCTCTCTATTTCAGTATTCTTTCCTGCTCTGAAGGGGAAAGTGAGTATTTGGTAGTACTCAAGATGGGACATCACAAGTGATTTGAATAGTGCAACCATTGTGATGGGATCCCTGGATTTGAAGGTTCTCGTAATCCATCCTATAATTTTTCTAGCTGATGTTGTATTTGTTTGGTTATGCTGGCCGAGCGGACAGCACACTGGACTTGTGATCCTGTGGTCCTGGGTTCGATCCCAGGCGCCGGCGAGAAACAATGGGCAAAGTTTCTTTCACCCTATGCCCCTGTTACCTAGCAGTAAATAGGTACCTGGGTGTTAGTCAGCTGTCACGGGCTGCTTCCTGGGGGTGGAGGCCTGGTCGAGGACCGGGCCGCGGGGACACTAAAGCCCCGAAATCATCTCAAGAAGATGCTCCTTAAACATTAGGTCATCAGACATCATTATTCCCAGCCCCTTTACATGGTGCTTTCCTACTATGGGCAAATTTAATTGTGTTTTGTATCCTGTATTTTGTTTATTGCAAACATTTTTACCATACCTGAGTACCTGAAATTTATCACTGTTAAACATTGTTATTTTCTGCTGCCCAGACAAAAACTTTATTAATATCTGTTTGTAGTTTATCAATGTCTTCAACAGAAGTTATTTTCATGCTGATTTTTGTGTCATTTGCAAAAGATCATACAAAGCTATGACTTGTATTTTTGTCTATCTGATATGAGAATAAGGAAAAGCAGTGGTGCAAGGACTGTACCCTGAGGTACAGAGCTTTTAACTGCAGTTGGACTCAATTTTATTTGGTTGACAGTTACTCCTTGTGTTCTGTTCAGCAGAAAATTTAATATCCACTGTCCTACTTTAACTGTAATTCCCATTGACCTTATTTTATGTGCTATTACCCTATGGTCACAGTTATCAAAGGCCTTTGTAAAGTCCATGTATACCACATCTGCATTCTGTTTTTCTTCTAATGCCTCAGTGATTTTGTCAAAATGGTCAAATAGCTGCGAAAGGCATGGTCTTCCCACTCAAAATCCATATTGGCCTAGGTTGTGGAGGTCATTGGTTCCCATGAAACTGGAGACCTGACTCCTGATCAGATTATGTGGGATGTTATTCCAACTGGTCTATATTTCTTAGCCAATGCTTTGCTTCCTCCCTTGTGAAGAGGAGAATATCTGTTGAATTCTACGAATCTGGTGTTTCCTCCATGTCCAAGTTCTTCCTCCACACTATTATGAGTGCCTGTGCTACTGGTACTTTGCATTTTTTGTATAACTATAGAATTCCATGAGTCTGGACCTGGGGCTGAATGCCAGGGCATCTTGTCAGTTTCTTTCAAAATTGCATCTCTGCAGCATTCATGTTGATAGTTATAGTTTTATGGGGGTTTGAATAGCTTGCATAAAGAAGCATTGTTACTTTCGACCAAATAGTTACTATAGGTACTGTACTGTCATTTCAGGGGATTGGTTGTACAGTATTTAATAAGACATTCTGTTTTCTGCCACGACCCAATGCCTTTTGTGTAATGTATGTTACTTTAGGAATTATAGCAAACCTGTTATTTTACAACAGAGGTTTGGTGTTAGTGAGAGAAGAGTGTGAGGTGGTGATGGGCCAGGTTACGAGTATAATGCTTCACTCAGATGGCCTTTGTATTTGTACCAAATCTGTTATCAGTAATCACTGCACATTAATAACCAGGGTGACCTATTTTCGAGGAATACTGATCTGGGCACTCATTCTTTTATGTTAAACGGTGTATCGGTACTGTGATTGGCTAATTTGTAATAGGTAGGCCTAGGGTGTTTAAAACGGTGCTTACAAGTGGCTTTTTTTCCAGAAGAGGCAGTGATTATCTAGACACTCGGTAAGAGATTGCTATGGAATGAACAAAGGTAGTCTGAAGGTAGCTTTTGGGTCAAGCAGGAGTATATTAGCATTAACGTAGAATTAAGAGGAAATTTGCTTTGGAGTCCGTACTGGTGAAAAATCTGTCCTGTAAATGAGTAAGTAGCCGTCCTGTACTGTATTTCAGTGAATCTGTTAATTACCTGTTAAATTAATTATCTTCAATGATAAAGATTCTCGCTGATAGGATGTATCCCAGTTTAATTCTTTGTGCAGTAGTATTTATAAATTTTGCTTAGTTGTGATCTAAAAGTATTCTTTTATCATTTATCCCTTTCTTTGGATTTATTCTATCTACCTTTGTCTAGATGTTTATGTTAATTAACATTCTACCTTGTTTTCTGTGGCACACTTTTGCAGTAATCAAGGTAGAAGAATTTACAAAAGATTAATAAAATACTTAACTAACCAGTAGATGTCCACTACCTGTATACGATATATAACCCAGAAGTCTTAGTAGGTAAGCAAGTAACTAGTGAAGTGTTTGAAAATTATTGCCTGTGAGTAAATTAGTTGCATGATGGAAGCTATTTACCATGCATAAAGTTGCAAAGATTGGCATGCAAGTATGGTACAGTAAATATCAATCAATAAAGTGTCAATAAGAGGCAGAGAGAGGATAGATTGTAATGTCTTCACACAATGATTAGTTAACTTAGCTGTCTTTAGAAAATATATTTGTGAGCTTACCATGATTATCAATAACTTGTGCCTCGCCCTGCACCCAGCAGAACCACGTGCTCGTCGACCCATACATGTATCAACAAACTCGAATACTGAGTCAAATTTTTAGAGGAAATTGACCTCGTTCGTATACTGAAAAATTTGTAAAGAGGGGCATTCGTCAACAGAGGTTCCACTGTATTTCTGAAGATCTTCTCTGCAAGGGTTATCCTTTTATGGCTTTATTATTGTAAATGTTCTAGTACTGGCAACTGTTCAAGACATTTTTACAACATCCTTTATAGTATTCTGCATTGTACAGTGTCTAGTGGTTGGAGATACAGAAAGCTTCCACAACTAAGTGCCACTCAAAAGCAATATAAACCATGTCTAGAAGAAAGTATTTATGAATTCACAAGACACTGTAAACTTGTTTTGAATGTTTACTCCCCTTAATTTTAAATGAGCAAGACCTCTGAATTAACCAGGTCTGACATTGGTAAACCTAACTATTTTCTTAAACCTGATCGATTACATGAGTCCATCCACTAGACTTGGAAACAGGTTCTGAAAGTGAACAAATCCACAAGGGCCGTGACGAGGGTTCGAACCTACGTCCGAGAGGATCCCAGATGCTCTCAGAAGTTAGGTTCTGAAACTTATTGGTTATTCAGCACCTGAATCAGTTAGTGCAGTAAATACCATAAGGGTGGCAGCAGGATCTGCTGGGTTGCAGGGTGCAGTGACAGTGGTACCCAACCACTTGGGCTAGACGGTAGAGCAATGGTCTCGCTTCATACAGGCCATCCAAGTGGTTGGGCAACATTGCTTTCCCCCGTCCCATCCCAAATCCAGACCCCCCCCCTCTTCCGAGTGCTATAGTCATAATGGCTTGGTACTTTACCTTGATAATTCCCTTCTCACAGTGGTAGACATAGTT